>NC_084533.1:23105537-23158037 GCF_024500275.1 Phycodurus eques
ATCTGAGTAAATGTAGTTGTCTCATTTTTCACTAAAGTAAAACGCAAAATACTCAAACAAGTACCACTTATTCAAAAAGTGAATGTAAATGTTGATAAAACTAAATGCAACAGAGTTCGTCTCGCATCTCTTCTTTTACTCAAATAGAAGTAAAAAGTATCTTGCCTTGAAACTACTCAAAGATGTACAATTTATCTAAAAATGTAGTAAAAAAGTAAATATAGTGGACTGCTATAAATGTAACATCACTTCCTTTATTTAAATAAAATATTTCTCTCAAAGTACTTTGGCAAGTACAATTTATCCCAAAAGTTACATAAGCACTGTAAATGTAATGGAGTAAATGCATTTACAAGCCAACTTTGGCCATGTTTGGGAATTACTGCTCTCAGGCAACCAAATGCAAAACAAACTGCTTATCGTTTGTGCAAACGGGAACAGATTGAATTAGGTTTCAAATGAAACATCGAGAGCTCAAATCTTTTGTTTTTTGGAACAGTGCAAGATCATACTTTGTCTTTTTAGGAAAAGAACGATTCAGACAAGTGGCGAAGTTTTATTAGTGTGAATGTTGATGCTGTAATGAACACAAATATTGGCATTTATTATTACTTTAGGTGTATCTCAAGAGCCTGGTAAAGGTTTAAATGCCACTGCAAGGTGCGTTTTGATTTTCAACCCGTAGCTGACTCAATACATGACTCCTATCTGGTGCTTTTGTGCTGACTTTATGTAAAATTTTTAGAAATAAAGCTTCTTTTGTGCAGCAGCATCACAGTATTTTTCAGAACGCCTGAGAAACGTTTTATGGGTTCGAGAAAGAGGATGATGTCATCCTGGAGAGAAAGCAGTGGGTTTTATACATGATGACATCATACGTTTGGTTTGGGAGAGACCCAAAAGGCGAAGGGAGGTAAGACTATCAAAAGTCTCTTACCCAGACCACATAGCAGGAAAACTACAATATAACACAGTACAGTACTCTCCATTTACACTTTTGTCTTATGTGCTACCCTATATCCATTCCACAAGAATTGTAATATACAGTAAGGTAGAGTTCACACGGCTCAAAGGGAAATTCAAACATGACAACTTGATCCAGAGGTCTCAGCTGCCTTGACAGAGCAAAAAAAAAAACAAAAACAAAAGACAGTGACAAACGGCAACAACCAGAGGTACACTAAAAAATATATTCCAATATAAAACGAAAGAGCGTGTCATAATAATGTATATGTACACATTCATTTTGCCATTGAATTAAGAATAGATGAGAATAAATAATGGGCTTTTTTCAACACAGTGCCACCTGCTGGATCTGGTGGGGTGCTGCCTAACTTTTCCCTTAATGCCGAATTGCCACTGATGTACAGTATGATGAATTGCTTAAAATGCATGCAGTACTTCCTCAATATATTATTATATATACAGTACAGTGTATATGTATACCATACTGAGATAAAAAATACCCCCTAAAAATATATTTGTTTAGTTTTTATTTATAGTTTCATTTTAGTGTACTTACAAAAAAAGCAAATACATACAAAATAAAGTACAATGAAGTATATAATTTATCTAGTCCTACTCCTACCCATCCATCCATCCATCCATTTTCCGCACCGCTTTATCCTCACAAGGGTCACGGGCGTGGTGGAGCCTATCCTAGCCAACTTCGGGCGAGAGGCGGGGTACACCCTGAACTGCTCGCCAGCCAATTGCAGGGCACACATATAAACGAACAACCATTTGCGCACACATTCGCACTCAAGGGCAATTTAGAGTCTTCAATCAACCTACCATGCATATTTTTGGGACGTGGGAGGAAACCGGAGTTGCCCGGAGAAAACCCACGCAGGCACGGGGAAAAGATTGCAAACTCCACAAAGGCGGGGCCGGGATTTGAACCCCGGTCCTCAGAACTGTGAGGCAGATGTGCTAACCAGTCGTACACCGTGCCGCCTACTCCTACCCATTTTATTGTCAAATATGAAACAAGAATGCATCTTAATTCCACCCCCCCCTCCCCACAAATAAATAAATAAATACAATAAAAGATTTAAAATTTGGGGGAAAATTCCAGATGCAAATATTTATAGAAATTCCCAGACAATAAATACAATAAAATGTTATTGTAAGATAATACAATTTGATTGTCTGCGTCGCTCATAATTGCATAAAAAAATATGAAGTTGATCCAACACCTTAATTTTTGGTGTTCACTAAGAAAATATAATTGTGAGGAACACATTAAAACATTAAGCAAACGCAACTTTTTATTTAGAATTGTTTCCCATATTCTGTACAAATGTTTTTTTTTTTTTTTTTTTAATAAATTCCTAAATAGTCCTGCGTGATGTCCTCCACCTCGAATTGTTCTATAATTTTTCAGTGAATAACTGAATGCCATTCTTTTTTTGGGGTAGCGCAAGGATTTATTGCCAACAATCTGATGCAACTGGCTGAGGTAATAAATCCCTTCTCTAGTTTAGTAATAGACCTGTGACATCTATACATTACAGTACTTACAGTATGTATGAGCAATTCAGAAATGTAAACGAATGACAAGGAGCAGGCAATTATTCCACTGACAGTATAATAAACAGATGTTAAACACATCTATTAAGGATTAAAATGTGCACAAATAAGCAAATAAAGCCAAGTGCATCACCTGTAGCACAAGAGAAGCAACAATAAGTCCATAAAGAGATGACTAGGTCAGTTGTTTGTCATTGAGGGTCATTTGTGATATGTAGTTTTTAGCATATATATCACATAACTGAACTCACCTCCTTAAAGAATAAGATTGTGTGGGTCCTGTCCGCTGGTCTGTTGGCCGTGCAGTGAAATGTGCGCGCCTCTTAAAAGCTACAGCGAAATCAGGAGGGAGGAACAAGCATGCAAAAAAAAAAAAAAAAAAACAGGGGAAAAAGTGCAGGACATAAGCCAAACCCCTATAAGTGCTCACAAACAATGACCTCAACTAAGAATTTGGAAGCTTTGGCAAATGACATTAGGAGAAAAATGAAGACATAGTTACACTAAGGTTACTTTCTATAATGATTCTATATTTATTCAGTTCTATTGTGAATTTCAAACTGAAGGCTCATAAAAGATACACTGTTAAAATTAACACAATTAATACATCTTGTTATACTGCAGTGTAAAACAGTCCCTCCATAAATATAAAACAACTTAAACATTGTCTTATTGGGGTCGTCATTATTACTGTTGCTGATACGGCTGTTGTTGTGCCCATTGTTCTCCTTCAGTTGTGAATTAACGCTGTAGAAAAAAATATAACTTCACGAATGAGGATGTAAACTAACATGAAGTAAAAACCACTACCAGACAATTCCAGTCGGCCTAAAAAAAACATAAATATGTTTACGTAAAAAGGATAAAACAAGTGAAAAAATTTTGGGTTTTTTTAACCCTTACATACTGTTCTGGTCAAATTTGACTCTGTAGCTAATTCTTTTTCACTCTAAAGGTTTGATGACTAAAGTGACCCCAAATACACAAAAATGAAAATATTACAAAATTATTTTCTATTCTAAATGCTACAAAGTTTGTGAACACTCAACTTTGACACGTGTCGACTGAAATACATTTTTGATTTGTCAATGTGTTAAATCAAAGAAAAGGGTGGGAATCTTGAAACAGTAAAACTACATTCCATGAATGTGTGCATTTATTTAAAAAATTTTTATGAGACAGTGATAACCGTGTTAGAGAGAGAGCTTAAAACAGCCTCGAGAACTGACGAGCAAAAAAATCTGAGCCACGCATGCACTTCAGACCCCCCACTGCTAGATGGCGGCGGCAAACCTTGCATCATTCGCATCACTGCCACCATCAATTCACGTTGGTTTCCTTGCACAATCTCAGTTGGTAGTGCTAAGGCACCATCAAGCTAGTTTACAACCGGCGATAAACCCTGTAGAAGAAAAGGACAAAATTTCAGGTACAGTCATGTTTTGTGCTCACATTTTTTGCAGTTTGCTGATTATGTGGTGAGGAAATGTTATGTTTTTATACCTCTATGATACTATTGAGTGCAGTTTGTCTTGTGAATAAACTTGAACAAAAATTGGGTATTTTTTTGAGCAGAGGGTGGCCTTAAACAGATTAATTACTGTTCAATCATTTGAGATACGAATGGTTTAAGATAGAACCATGGTCACAGAACAAATTAAACTCATATCTCAAGGCACTACTGCATTTTTTTTTTTTTTAATGGGATGGTGGGGGTGCTGTTCACTCGGGAGCTTGTAACAGTCCAGTGAACTGTCTGTGTTCCACCACATTCGCTGAGGTTCCCGCAGAAACATACACCTGTTGTTCTTTGAAACAGTGAAATCATACAAAGCAAATACTAAAAACTACTGATAGTAGGTGTCAAAGTGGTGCCAGAAAATACACTTTTCTGTTTCTCTAAAACATTGATTAAGCTTTAAACAATGAATCACGAGAGGCAGTCTTTGCATCAATATGTAATATCAATCCCTGCAGCATTCCAACCTTTTCTACTCTTAGAGAAAAAAAACAACAACTGTGAAGTGGACATGCTCTCTTGCGCTCCTTCTTTGGACATAAACACAAGAATGACATGAAGATGACTCATTCTCCAGGAAAAGTATGTGCACATCTGTCTGGTTTCACCTCAATGTTGCCAAAAAAGTGATCCAGTGTGAACATCAGTGACACTCTCACTTATACATTCCGCAATGGACAAGAAGAAAATTGGTTTTGTGAAGTCATGAGATCATGTCTGATGCATGTCTACAATACTCAGGACAATGGCTAAATACGACTCGCGCGACAGGAAGGAATATGTTAATATCAAAGTTAAAGCAATATTCTACACAGGTTCATTTATTACACTTCTTGGTCAAGGTCACTGCAAATAATAATAAAAAACACACATGAAAATATGCACATTCACTGCCATTGACGGCTTTAGAAGTCAAATATCCATGCTAACTGGGAAGGCTGGCAGTGAATGAGTTTTAATATCAATATTGATGTCGTGATACCTGCATTATTCTCATTATCACAGGATATAATACAGTTGGCTGTCCTGAAAAATAAATGACAAATGAAACAGGGCTAATGAGGTGCCATGTTTTCATCCAAAGCACAGGCTCCTTTTTATTTCTTCCCATCTTTTAGCACACATGACAACAGGTAAGAAGATATTTACACTGATAGAAACAGTACCTGCCACATGATGTGTGACTCATCCACACACACACAAACTCGCTGGCACGGAAAATGCACAAAAGCAGAACTTGCTGTATTAATTGGACACAGCAAGCCTCTTTCGTCAGTACCATCCACAGAAAAACAGCTTCTTTATTATAGGTCATATATTTTGTTTTTCTCTTGCCCCCCCCCCCCCTCAGAGTCCAACAGGAGGGTGATTCATGCTTTTGTTTTGTCATATCCATGGCAACAGCATACAAACAAATAAAATATCTGAATGCTACAGATGGATTGAATACGGTAAGCAATGTACAATTTATTTATTTGACATCAATTAGACAAGCTTAACTGATCATTCATTACATTTAGATTTCAGACATTTTTTTTTTTTTCTCTTTCTTTTTTCATTCAGGGCAACCGCCCACTTCACACACACATACATGCACATGCACACAACCTTTTAACACATCAATCAAAGTGACAGATAAATGAGTGCAAATATAAGGTTTCTTTCTTGGTCTTAATGTCCTTTCTGCAACAAAATAACAATGACAGAGAACACACACACAAAAAATAAAAGTATGAATGTCAGAAAATTAAAAAATATATATATTCTGCGGATGTTGTTGAGAAGCATTGGGACCATAAAATAGAAGCAAAACAACAACAAAACTAATGATTTTCGAGTTCCTGCACAGCAGAAGATAACAGTGGAAGGCCATCCTCTTCCTTCCTTCCACCTCCGTATCATTGCCAACACACACACACACAGTGCGGCTGGTGCGCGCCATGTTTTCTGGCTGGGCTCCACGACAACATGGCGGTCGCCATGGCGACGTCCTATCAACGCTTCCTGTTAAAACAGCCCGCGCTAGACAGCTGCTGCTCACAAATAACCACTGAAGGCCTTTTGTGTTCAGCTCCAGTGCGGCACATCTGTATGTCATTTACATCAGGGGTCACCAAACTTTTACAAACTAAGACCTACTTCTTGAGTACTGATTAATGCGAACGGGCTACCACTTCCAATACACACTTTTGAAATAACACATTTGCGCAAATTAACTTATTAATAATCCTCTGCCCTGTGATTGGCTGGCAACCAGTCTAAGGTGTGTACCCTGCCTCTCACCCAAAGTCAGCTGGGCTAGGCTCCTGCTTACCCTAGCGAGAAATAAGCACTAAAGAAACAGATGGCTATTATTATTCATCTATGTGACTGATAAATACCAAAATGCAACACTCATTATTTCAGTATGTATAGTTTTTATGATTTAAAACTTTTTTTTTTTTTTTTGGTTTGGTGACGTGAGATTTTTCGAAAATAATAAATGCCTCTGGCGCAGTAAAGGTCGGGAAACACTGCTATAATATCTGAGTTTCACTTTTTAAAATGGAAGTATAATGTTCCCCTCCCTATTCGAGATTCGCAGATTCTTCTATTTGACAATTATTATTAATGTTTTTCATCATTTTGTGGTTTTTTAGAGCCCAGAGACTTTGTTGAAGTGAGTAAAGGAGCTTCCTTTGGACAAAAGTGGTACTTTTCCACCAGCTTGGTGCCAAGGAACTATGTTGAAGTGAATCAAAGGAGCTACTTGGACAAAAGTAGTGACTTGCCGCTGTCTTGCGGCATCTGCGGGCAATTCTAAACAGAAACAAATTAGGATTGTTTACCTCTGTGGAGGTTTGCGCATATAAAAGCAGCAGCACAAAGCTGAGCTAAGTGAAGGAAATGGAAAAAGGTTGTCAAACGCAGTCAAAACGCTCCCCAACACACACACGTGCACAATGTTCTGTCAGCGGCTCGGATCCAATTTGCGCATTGGCAATCTCAAGGCCCCGAATGCTGAGCAAAATGCTACCTCACGCCCCCTCCTGGCAGACCCTCGATACTACAACCACTTTGAAAACTACACTTCTCAGGCACTTGATTGACGGCGCACATGCTGCCGAGTGGCGACATTCCGGGTGGAAGAACCCAAACGCGACTAAACGCCATCTAGCTCCAAAGAACAAGCTGAGAAAAATCGTCAGCATGCACGTCAATGTTACAGTGGTGCTGCTATAGTGTCAGAACTATGGCAAGCCGTTTGAGCATTTAAGTCAATATCCTACTAGTGCACTGAATTGCCCATCTACTCGTATGCTTATTGACGGAGGAACGGGACCGGGCCCTGGCGCGAATCGTGAAAATCTGCGAGTAACTGACGGCCATCCATAATGATTTGTGATTGCCGTCCATAAGTTTTTAAGAGATGGCGATAAAGTCAATGAAGCTCCTCCTCTCACTTCAACACTGTTCTTTGGCCCCTAGGATGGCACCACAGACATATTTTTACGTTAGACATGGCTTTGGCCTGAGCGCAAAATAACAAAACGATAGCTTAACCCCCCCCCCCCCCCCCCCCCCAAAAATAAAAATAAATAAATAAAATAAAAAAATCAGCGTATTTGTGAATACCAAACCGCGACACTAGTTAGACAGTCGTTCAACTAGTGTACTGAATTGTCTTACCGGTGAAGACAAAAAGCGTACTAGTTCATGCACAATTCAGCACACTAGTAAAACTCAAACGGCTCGCCACACAGAACACATGCTGTGCGATGCTACAACGAGGTGACCCTCAGAACTGAAAGTGGCAAATCAATGGGACGACATTACAGTGATGGCGGCGTGACGAGGTAGCGGGACAAGCGAGATGGAAGCGGGCCACGGCGCCCTCACAAGCGGCAGCGGGGGTCTGTGAAGGGCGGCTCTGAGTCGTCCATGGGCAGCACCAGGCGCGTGCCCCTCATCACAAGCTCGTGATCGCCGTACGCCAGCTCCCGGTCGGGGTCGTCGGCGACCGCGGCCGCGTGGGTGCGCGTGCCGTCGGTGCTGACGGTGATGTCGCCGTAGTTGAGGTTGACGTCGCCGTCGGTCAGGATGAGGTCGGAGTCGTCGTCCTTGATCTGACATTCGTTCTGATCAGAGGAAAGATTCCAATGTAATTCATTTACAGTGAACCCCCGCTATATCGTTGGTCATCATTCATGACTAGAATAAATCACACATTTTTAAGTTATCATTTTTTAAACAATATTTCCCCGTCAATATACTTGCATCGTGTACATCGATGGCACTTAAAATGTGGTAAAGTGACATAACATTTGATTATTTTTCGAGGGGAAAATGACAACGGTTGTATTGTCGCAAATGATGGATGGACATACTTTGCACAGAAAGTTGTGCACGCATCTTTCAGGTCCTGTTTCAGACCCAAAAGTCTACAACAAAAATAAAACAATTGGCCTCCTCCCTTGTTCCAGCGCTTTTGGAGGAAGGACAATGTACATGGTGGCTCTCGAGACAGTGACGTTGGTCAGTGAGGGAAATGAATGTATAATACAAAGTGTATTGTATCAATGCACCCATTTTACCATCAATATTCCATCAATTTACCATCAATATTCCTGACAATGACACATTTGTGGTGCTGAAAATGGTATTTTATGGTAACACAGCGTGCATTTTTTTTCCTTCCTGAGTGTTAAAACATCAAAACAAGTCAAGTGGAATCTCATCACGGTTAAAAATGAAATCAGTAAACGGCGTCTTACCTCAAAGGCCTGCGGGCTGGTGAGGAAGCGAGCCAGGGGGCCGCAGCAGGCGGGCAGCGTGGCTGTGAGCGGAGGGCCGCTGTGGGTCAGGATGGGCTTCAGGTAGCTGGGGAACTCCAGTCAAGGAAAAAAAACTTTGCAAATTATACATATTCAATTCAGACTTTTAACTCCACACTGTCAATAATTATGACGTGACACTAACCCCATATTCAATTCAGACTTTTAACTCCACACTGTCAATAATTATGACGTGACACTAACCCCTGCTGGCTGAGCCATGCTTAATCCTCAAATCACAAAAACAACACCCTCATATTAAAAAGCAAGGATACTTGTGGTCAAAGTTGTACCAGATTCGGAAAAGCCAGGCGCTTTCCTGTTTGGTGCTTTGTCGCTCGGGACCTTCGCCGACGCTCATCTGTATAAACACAGTCAATGTTAATTTGTATGTTTTTTTTTTTTTTTTGCGTGTCTATAGTCATATATAGACAGCACCGCCACACTCACAGAGTTGTCTTGATCAGAGTCCACTCCCACCCTGTTCAGGGAAAGGGAAAGAAAAAAAAAGAAAGTTTGAGTTGTGTACATTTGTCTGGAAACGGGACACGTGGAACAATTACTTAAGGAACAGTCTAGTACATATATGTCAAACTCAGGCCCGGGGGCCAAGTTTGCCCCACAATGTAATTCTATTTGGCCCGCAAGACCATATTAAATGTGTATTAGAGCTGGCCCGCCATGTAGCATATGCGCCACTATTACAAATCCCAGAATGCTTTGCTAGTGTGTTGGCCCATCAGTCCCTTTCTGTTGCAGTCGTTAGCAACTATCCTACCGGTCTCCTCGAGCAAATTTACACTCCCCCTTCCTAAAAATGGCCAAACGAAAGATGGAAAACAGTTCACTGCCTGGTGGGAGGCAGATTATCTGTTCACTAAAGTAAAAGGCAGACCTGTTTGTCGTGTGTGGAGCAACGTAGCTGTAGCAAAGAATATAACATAATTGAATTAATGTTTTTTTTAATGCCCTTTATCGACTCCTAGGCAGGGAGTGTTAATAGTTTGAGGTTTGGATTTTTATTGAGACATTCTTATTTTTTTGGATTGTTTTGACTTACATCAAAAAGAAAGGTAGTTGCAGATAGATAAATAGAAGATAGACAGACAGAAGAATTCATGTTATCTATTTAAATACAAAACAACAAACACCACTAATGTCTTTTATCGCAAATTTGATTTCTCGTGTTTATAATATTTATTCCAGATTCAGTGTTTAAGGAAAATGTAAATTTGTTGTCATATGATAAACTTTAACGCTACATTTCTGCAGAAAATGGAAACATGCACATTGCAGTGATTTTTCATTAAATATTGAGTTTGGCCCGCGACATTGTCCCAATTGTTTATTTTGACCCACCGTGAATTTGAGTTTGACAGCCCTGGTCTAGTAGTAGTAAAGCCTAATATGGACAAAAGTATCAGTTCCAATCTAAATGTGTATGCAAGTCAGAAGGCTAACTTCCGCTAACTCATTAATTATGAGCTGCGCCTCAATACTTTGATATATAATACAATTGAATGGAGGGTTGGGAATGTCGGTACCGTATGCGCTGGCACGACAACATCTGCGTAGTGCCGCCGCCGAAGAACCACACGGTGAAGAAGACCACGAGCAGCGTGGTGGAGAACATCATCTGCCGCGCGTACGTGGCCGTGTCTCGAATGGACAGGGCGAACGTCATGGCGCCCCGCAGTCCTGTTGAGGAAAGTGGGAAACCCAAAAACTCACCACAAGAAAAAAACGTGACCTGAGGCCACCTCATTAAAAGCAAATATACTGGAGGGAACTCTGAACATTTCATATAAGGGGGGGGCACTGATACACGGGTAGGGCCAATGACTGCCAGTTGGGGACCTGGCAGTGTTGTGCGGTGGGGGTTGGCAATGGCAATTCCTGATTTTGGCAGTGCATATTATACTCGAGAGCGTATTTTATACAGGTAGACGAGAAACTACGGCTTCATGTTGGTGATGCGTTTGAGTGAGAAGACAACGTAATAGACTACAGAAACCTGTTTTGGAACCATTAAAACACTACACGATTGTGAATGCGTACAGCTAATTAACGCAAGCAGAGATAGCGTTGAAGCTACATGCTAACACTATGGGGGAAAGTGGCTAATGTGCAAATATATGTTGTGCCTGAACAGGATTGTATGACTTATGACTAATTGCTTAACCGAAGTAATTTAGAACTTGAAAGTTAAAAATTGAGACTACCTAATTACTATCGCAGATGTGACTTACTACAGCCTCCGGCGTAAAAGTCCATAATTATGGTTACAAGCGTGTGACTAACCCGCAAACATCATCATGTGCTGGAAGTTGGATCGTATTTTGTTGCGTCGGCCCAGATTGAGGAGGAAGGACAGGGGGTAGATGTTGGCCGCTCGGCCCAGGAAGACTGCCAGCTAGATGGGAAGTTGGTAAAGGAGGACAACAGGCTGAATACAGTGAACACTCACATATTTGCGGTCCGGAATTCGCAAATTCACAGATCTTTGGCCGGGCAAAAGCCATGTCTAATATAAAAATATTGTTTTGCTGCCATCTTGTGGCATCCATAGGCAATTACAAACATTTTGGGCCTCAGTTGCCTCTGGATTTTCACCCTTTGCGAACACGTTTTCTTTCCAAAAAGATACAAATGCCCCGACGATGAACATGGGGTTAAAGATGTGGTTCTGGAAGGTGAAGAGGGTCAGACCCATGTAGGAGAAGATGAAGTTCTCCGCCAGGAAGTTCAATAACTCAAACAGCTGCAACACAACAAAACCATATTTACTACCTCCCCCCCACCTAAAAAAACAAAAACTTAATAATTAGCAGTGTGTTTTCAATCTGGCCCGACCTGCTTGGTCCGGTCCTGGGACTCGGGAGACAGGTTGTTGAAGGTGTAGTGCGCCTGAGTGATTCCACAGAACAAAACCGCCACCACGCCTGTGGCATTGCAGACAGTGAAAGGATTTAATTGCAGTATGCAAATACTGTTAGAATGTGCACATGTGCGTGTGTTACCTGTAAAGCCACACGCCTCAGCCAATAGGAAGGTGCTCCATGACATGAGGAAGAACAAGGCCGTCTCCAGCAGCTGGAAATCTCTCAACTTAGTGAACTTGGTCACGTGCGGGCGGTCGTCAAGGAGTTCAATCACGCAGAAAACATAATATACGCAACCTAAAATAATAACATGTTGCTTTGGCGCCGTCTTGTGGCATTTTGTTGCTGAGGAACTATGTTGAAGTGAGTTGGAGAGCTTCCTTTAGACAAACTCAGTGATTTGCCGCCATCTAGTGGTATCTTGGTGCCAAAGAACTATATTAAAGTGAGTTGAGGAGTTTCATTTAGAATACGTAGTGCTTTGCTGCCATCATGCAAATCATATACATGTATATATATATATATATGCCTAACTTTGTTGTTCTGTATGCAGAATAAGGAATAGCCTAAAACGAAAAGGATATGAGCGCTGTGACGATGCCAGTGGCCACGCCGAGAGCAAAGGAGCCGCTGAAGATGCCGAGGAACATGCCGAAGGAGTTGAACAGGGCCACGACCTCGAAAGTGTGGCTGTTGTCGCCCTCTGGCTGGTAGGCCACAATGGACCTGGCAACAACATCCACAAAACTTTCATGAATAAGACAATCCCCTATATGACGTAAATGGATCAGGTGTATTGGGTTGCTAATATACGCATTAGATATGTTATTCATAATGGGTGTGTCAGACACACCATTATGTGTATTTCTATGCTAGTCAAAAAAAAGAGGATCGTATTCCAGGGTCTCTCAGTTTATAATGGTAAATACATAGAAACGTGTGAAGTTATGAATATACATGGTTACGTGACACAAGAAGGAACGCACACTTACACCGTTAATGTTTTTGCCTCTTTTTTTTTTTTTTAAAGATTCATGGCCTAAAAGTGTCTGTCGTGCGTGTGTGCATGTTTGTGTTGGACTGTGTGCATATGTTAGATATGCTGCGGAATGTGTGTGTTTATTCGATAATGTGTGTGTGTGTGTGTGCGCTGGAGAGAGAGAGTGCGTGTTGCAGAGGATTTGCGAGAGTGTGCATTGCTGTCTGTGTATTGTGTTTGTTGGATTGTGTGCATCAGTTGGAGTTTGTGTATGTGCATAATTACTATAATTATGATTTGACTACCGCATCAGCGTAGGTTAGTGATAGGCTATGGGGCGTTCCGACTTCGGATCATGTCGCCACCGCGGGAGTTCAATCAGGCGGTTTTCCCTTTCTTAGGAGGCATTCTGTATATTTAACAGCGTTCCACAATCAAAATGCCCTTTAAGTGAAATAGGAAGAACCCAACCCAATTGGGTCCAGTTAGGGGCTGCAAATCAGAACCACGCTTCTCCTCAAAAATTCCCTCGAGCAGCGTAACAAAATTCCCTCGAGCAGCTTTTCACTAATAGCGAGCGGGACTATAATCTGCAGTGATGCTGCAAGCAAGCATGACTGGAGAAGGAGTTTTATTTATTCCTCTTCCCCACACATCAACCACACCACCACTTGTTTGGTCTCTCAGCATCTACCGTACGTGCAAACAATAATAATAAAAACAGTGAAAGGTTTAACTTGTTTGCTGACTCGTAATATAAGAAACAGATTTAAAAGAGCAGACTTGACTGCTGATTTGTCTCATTTGTCCCAAAATACTCCCACCACTACGTTTGCTCGCTCCGAGACAGAAACAACTCGAAGAACTCGTGAGTTGGATCACTCGTATCTCTAGGCACAACTGCATTTCTCCACAGATTCAATAACAATGTTGAAAACATCTTTGGTGAAAGAGCATAAAGTTGGACCGAGTTGTCATGACTGCGCAGCTTCCATCTTTAGAACTAGAACATGTGAAATCTAAACGCAGGTTGACGTTTTTGTGAGCCTTACGAGGAGAGAACAACGGCCACGGCGTCGTTGAGCACGCTCTCGCCGAACAGCAGCGCATACAAGTCCACGTCCACCTGCAGCTCGTTGAAGATGGCCAGCACCGTCACTAGGACGAAGGAAAAGACAAAAACTTTATGCTCTGCTAGTGGACTCTGTGACAAAAATCTTCCAGATGCCAGATAGGGCCTATTTTGGCATTTTTCTTTAAAGAATACAAGTATTATTCTGGTGGCTATTGAGAAGCTACATGTGTTACTATCAATATCAACCAATTATGGCTTCTAAATAAGTCTAGGACTAGAAGTAATGACATGACTTGGTGTTGATAAAAGCGCTACAGATACCAGTTTTATTATTGCAATTGCACAAACTGTGCAATAGATCACAAAAGAACACCATCCTCATGTGTCGTGATGAATTCCTTCTTTTGTTCGATCGTAATGACCTTCCTAATAACACCATTGCGAACAGTTTTCCTTTCCTTTCGAGTCATTCTGAGAGCTACTTAAGCGCAAAAAAACCCCCCAAAAAACCAAAGATACAGACAGTAGCTTACTGTACTTGCAATGAGTGAGCACAGAGCCAATGATGGTTACGCAGCGCAAGAAGAAGCACAACAGGTCCTTCTGCGTGTCCATGCCAAGAGCTTCCAAACGTTCTCTCTATTCTGAGAGCTAATTAAGAGCAAAAAAAACAAACAAAAAAACAAACAAATATATGGTAGCTTACTTGTAGTGAGTGACGCACAGAGCTAATGATGGCTACGCAGTGCGAGAAGAAGCACAACTGATCCTTGTATGGCGGTTCACAAGGCGAAAAGAGGACTTTTTTTTTTTTTTTTTTAAAGTAAGATAAAATTAATCAGAAATACAGTTTAGAAATCGCTAGTCTAATGGTAAAAAGTAGTGCTTTGCTTGCTGCCTATCACTATACGTCGCTAGCATAGATAGATAGATGAACAAAGATATGTTATTTGTCATTAATAAATGATCATTTTCGGACCAATCAGGTGACATCGGCTGGAAATCACTGCGTTAGAGGAATGGTCACTGTAGGGCAAGTTGCATCTTAACAGCAACATTCTGTTTTATGCATGAGGTGGGTCTTCATCAATGTGCAGGCTACCAATTGGTGCTAATGTAGTTCTGAAGCCAGTCAATAATGGAGACTCGATACGCACCGGGGTCGGTGGCGGACACGATGGCGCCGAAGAACAGACAGTCCGTGAAGAAGAATTCTCCGCCGAGTTGGCCCATCTGCTTCATCAGCGTCACACAGCCATACATCAACAAACTGGCAAAAAAATGAAAAAAAATAAATCAATATATAAATCCCACAAATGATAGGAAATCATATCAGATGTGACAAGTGACAATCTTACCCGATGACAAAACAGGAAAACACTGTCCCCAAAAAGGCATAGGCCAGGATGGAGCCCATATTCCGGAAAAAGTGTCTCTGCAAACAAGACAGACGCCATCAAATGCCTCAAACACGATTCTCCTCTGTACTTGAGCTTCTGTTGATGATGTCATCGAGAGGAGACCCAAAAATAATTTGCGCACCCGTTTCAGGCTGTACCCAGCGTGGAAGATGATGGGCGGCAGGAGGATGTTAAAGAAGACTTCGGGGTCGAACGTCACCTGAGTTACACAGATGCACGACAAACAAGCAGTTCTAAAAATTAACTTCCGTGGCAAATAGTTCTGTAGAATCGGTCGAGCAATGGGGGAGGAGGAGCTACGTATGTATGTAAACTAGCTCTCGATCTCGCAATTTTATTGTGAAAAATGTGGGAAATGTAGGAATGCGATAAGTAGTTCGGTAAATATCCGAAATAAGTTGAACAGTTTGAATCGGTCAAGAAATGTAGACAGAGGAGATACATATTTAAAACGTCTCTTAATTTGTGAATTTGGGGAATGCGATAAATGATCTGAAGAGTTCAAAGTTGGAATGGTTTGAATCAGCCAAGAAATTGGAAAGGAGGTAAATATGTAAAATTGCTCTTAAGGTGAGAATTTAACTGTGAAAATTGGGGACTTTGGAAATACGGTAAATACTTTAGTAGATGTCCTTGAATTAACTGAACATTTTGAAGTTATGGTTTGAAATCAGTCAAGAAATGTGGACGAATGATATAAATATGTAAAATCTCTCCTAATTTGGGGATTTTAATGTCAAAACTTGGGGAATTTGGTCAATAGTTGCGTAGATGTCCTGAATTCATCTTGTTGAAATGATTTCAAATCGTTCAAGAAATGTGGAAGGAGGAGTTTGTTGTTGCAACTTTCGGTTTGTCCTATACTTAAACAGGGGCGGAGCTATGTGGCGGCCTGGCGTGACGATAAAATCTCTCTTAATTTGGGAATTTTACTGCGAAACGTAGGACTTTTCCCCAACCTTGCGCAGCATCTCGTTGTCCTGCACGTCGTCCACCTCACTGGCGCTGATCTCACCCTTCAGCGTGTACTCGTAGAACTTGCCGCGGGATTGGACGAGCAGCGTGGCGGGGCTGGCGTTGACGTGGCAGCTCAGCGTCACGTTGCTGATGTCGCGCGGGACGTGGATGCCGTAGCGCAGCACCACGCCCACCAGTAAACCTGGCCGCAAGGCAAGATGATGAGCCATTTGTTTTGATTTTTCCTTTTTTTTTTTTTCTTTCTTCGAGTACTTTTTCTTTCTTCGACTTGCCACAGTAACTTGGGGCTTGCTTGACACTTGAAAATTACAACCTAAGCTATGACTGCACATGTAACTTGCTCCCACCTCTGCATAGAACGTTTTATAATGTTATTCTTCATCTGTCGCATACAAATTTAGTCCCTGGAGGGACATAAACATGGACGCACACAACATTGTGGTGCGACCACTGGAATGTTAATCGTCCATTAAAGACGCTGCCTCCACGCATCGTCAGATCGTCTTTAATACCGCGTAACTTGTATCGTAAGACTGCACATTTTCATTGATCTGCAGTACTGTTTACATGCTGCTGTTTTGGTTAGCAAGGTGGTCAGCCGCACGTCAAACCGAGCCGTTTACCCTGTTTTCCCAAACGCTCTGCCTTCGTCACATGACATGTAAGAGTTTGTTTACTCAGACCTTTGCTACCGGAAGAGTTTTTTTTTTTTTTTTTTTTTTCTTCACTGTCATGATGAAACGTCATATACGAAGAGGCCTATTTTAGGTTCGTAAACCAACCAGAATCTCACGTTAAGCGATTCCAATTCCAAATAGTCATGAGTGAATATGGTGGTTTATGAACGTGCGTCGGCTGAAGCTCACCGTAAATCATCGCTAGTCCAGTTTCGTGCAAGAAGCGGAACCGGCGGTGTTTGAAGAGCCAGATTGTTAGGATGGTAAGGGTGAGGAGCAGGATGAAGATGAGCAGGTCAGCGCTGTCCTGCCGGTGGCTCTCCTCAGCCTTCTTCTCCGTGACGATGTTCTCCATGGCACTGTCCTCCTCCTCCTCTTGCTGCTGCTGCCGAGGCGACGAGGATGCTCGGCACACGCACACGCACGCCGACAAGCTCACCACCAGCAGCGGCAGCAGCGCGCCCGTCGCCCCGCGGCCTCGGCTGGCGGTCCAGTTAAGCCCCATGGCCTGATGTTCGGCAGCCAAACGCTGCGGCGTCGACGTTGCTGGGTCCAAAACTTGCACAAAGACTTGCAGAGGAGGTTTAAAAAAAAAAAAACTATCAGAAGAGGAACCGATTCCGACTCGGAAGTGAAAAGTATGTTTTTCCAGAACGCGTAGGATGGGCTTCAACTTAAAAGCAGCACGGGTACAGGCTAGATTAGAAATATAAAAGCACACTAAATATCTACAATTCATCTTAGCGTATCGAATATAAATGGCTTATTTGAGACATTTCTTAAAATAAAAAAAATTGGCATTCCGCAGAAAATTCCCTACCAATAAATTCACAAATTTTATTTTGAAGCCCCATCGTTATGTCGAAAGAGGAAGAAATATTGCGGTGAAATAATAATGATAAAAATAATAATAATAATACTTGTATTTCTAAGCACTTTTATAGAGAAAGTTACAAGGAGCTTCACAATAAAAACACTCAATGAACAAAATAAAATTAGACAGCAATTTATATTAACAGTAAAATCCCATGATACTGAAATGATAATTCAAAATAATACATAAAACAACTAATGTCTGCTTGATATTAGAACTTGTGTCTGTTCAAGCATATTTTCGAAATTATTTCACACAGGAGCCCTGCGATTTGACAAAATAATCGTCATTTTTTGATGACTTTTCTGATTTCCGTACCGTCTATCAATGTAACGCTGTGATACTAAATGAATAACGTCACGGTGTCCAGTCGGCCTGTATTTATCAATAAATGAAGTATACGGACACTTTATATGTAATTATGTATGTAATATGACAGTGATACAATTTCGTTGATTTTTAGTGTAAAAAAATTGTTTGCCATCAAGAAAAGTAAAGTTTAATAAGGATGATCTTGACGTTTCCGAGGAGTACTTGAATACAGCATGAGATCAGTCGTGTTTAGACGTGTTTCTGTTTGTCTATTGCTTCGCTAGTGTTTTTAACACACTCCATGTTATTTTGTATAGTTTGAACGCTTGGCTATTCCACGGTTTCGTGGAAAATTACCAAAATGAGCATGGCATCGAAACTGAAAGGTACGTTGCCCATCTCGTTTGGTTAGCTTGCTATGCTAACGTTTGCTAGTTTCCCTTCAGCAGTGTAAACATTATTATGCACAGAAAAAAAAACAGTACCTCATACTAGTATACAGTACAGTTTTGATACTAGTATTTGTTGGCAGTATCGTGAAAATGAAATATCTATGAAGTGGTAAAAACGTAGAATAACAGAACAAAAGCAGATGTGGTAAAATGTTGTTGATGTAACAGAACAAAATACTGCAGCATTCATTTATTTCTAGGCAAGGTAGGTGCTTATGTGCATAGGTAATAAAAATAAAAATAAATAAATCCACACATTAACGCGTTATAAATAAAAAGATAAAAACTCTCGCAGCCGAGTGTGAAGCGGCTGGGATGAGAATCAGCACCTCCAAATCTGAGACCATGGTCCTCAGTCGGAAAAGGGTGGCGTGCCCTCTCCAGGATGAGATCCTGCCCCAAGTGGAGGAGTTCAAGGATCTTGGGGTCTTGTTCACGAGTGAGGGAAGAATGGAACGGGAGATCGACAGGCGGATCGGTGCAGCGTCTGCAGTGATGCGGACTTTGTATCGATCCGTTGTGGTAAAGAAGGAGCTAAGCCGAAAGGCGAAGCTCTCGATTTACCGGCCGATCTACATTCCTACCCTCACCTATGGTCACGAGCTGTGGGTCTTGACCGAAAGAACGAGATCCCGGATACAAGCGGCCGAAATGAGTTTCCTCCGCAGGGTGTCCGGGCTCTCCCTTAGAGATAGGGTGAGAAGCTCGGTTATCTGGGAGGATCTCAGAGTAGAGCCGTTGCTCCTTCACATCGAGAGGAGCCAGATGAGGTGGCTGGGGCATCTGATTCGGATCCCTCCCCGGTGAGGTGTTCCGGGCACGTCCCAGCGGGAGGAGACCCCGGGGACGACCCAGGACACGCTGGAGAGACTACGTCTCTCGGCTGGCCTGGGAACGCCTCGGGATCCCCCCGGAAGTGATGGATGAAGTGGCTGGGGAAAGTGAAGTCTGGGCATCCCTGCTAAAGCTACTGCCCCCGCGACCCGACCTCAGATAAGCGGTAGAAGATGGATGGATAAAAATGTTATACATTTAAAGATAAGACAAAACAGCAAATGACGAAAAAAAAAACATCCAATGAAAGTCACCAAACAAAAAGCATGCTGATGGAAACAAGAAATAGTTGTATGACTAAATCTCTGAATGCGTTGTGGTTATGAAAATGCCGCTCGGTAACATGACGTTCTTTTTGGTTTTCCAGCCGGGAAAGTTGGCTCTAAGAGTAAGGAGGATGCTCCCTATGAGTTGGAGAATCAGTTCATCCTGCGGCTGCCAACAGTAAGCATTTGTATCTGCTTCTTCTGAAAAATGCACTATATTTATTATTATCATTATTATTTTAGGAGTATGCATCTACTGTAAGGAGGATCGCCCAGTCTAGTAGTATGAATATGAAGGACAGACTCACCATTGAATTGCACCGTGAGTCCCCTCTTTGAATGGCATCTGAACATTTTAGAAGCATGTTTTTTTTAAATTGAAAGTTTTAGTTGAATTCAAACAATTTGTACTACTTTAGTGTAGCGGTGTTCATCTTTGGAGGCTCCATAATACTACTATTCCATCCATACCATTGTACTTACGTTCATGTGCATTTTTAAAATGTGAATTCACAGCTGATGGTCGCCATGGCATTGTGAGAGTGGACCGTGTCCCTCTGGCCTGCAAACTGGTGGATCTGCCCTGCATCATTGAGTCTCTCAAGACGGTGGACAAGAAGACTTTATATAAGACAGCTGACATCTGCCAGGTAGAGGAACACCCCTCTATTGTATTTATTAGGAAATCTTTAAAAATCCCTCTTTTTTTGTTTCCCCCCCCCCCACGTTCTATCATGAAGTATGATGGATCTGTTTGCATTTTCATGCTGGAACAACAGGGAGTCTGTATATAGTCTCACTGTTGTTATTTGTATTGCGATGGATAATTTATTGGAATTTGAGTCGGACAGAGTGAGGTTTTAAAATGGGACACAGAGAAAAGAGAGAACACAGCAAAAAGAACACAAATAATGACAGCATGACTTCCATTTTTGTGAGATAAACATTTTGAAGTTCTAATAACAAATTGATATTTTTTTGGAGAAAAAAGTCTTAATATTACGAGAATAAAGTTGTAATGTTTCCTAAGAGTTTTTTGTTGTTGTTGTGATATTATGATATTAAAGTCAAAGTGTTTCTTTGCTCCAAAAGTTGTCACCACTTTAGTGCAGAGGTTCTCAAAATTTTTGGGTCCAATAATCCTTATGCCAATTAAGCGTAACTTCCATGTGTTGTACACTTTTAAGGCCATAAGAATTAAGCAATATTTTTGAGAAGTCGTAAAGTTACGATAGCAGAAAAAAAGTCATAGTCTTACAAGAATGTCATGTTTTCGTCCCAAGATAAAGTAGTAACATGACATTATAGTCTTAGTTTAACAAGGGAAGGAAGTTATGTGATAGTTCAAATTCCAACTTTACCCTCTTAATATGATTTTTTTTTCTCCCCTGAAAACGTGTTTATTCTTTAAAAAAATAGGGCTATATTATTTAGCAGTGTTGTGTTTATTCCAAAGATACCTTTTGGAATTATGGCCAACCTCAAAAAAGACCAACATACCCACAGTAAAGCATGGTGGTGGCCACATCATGCTTTGGGATTGTTTTTCTTCAGCTGGAACTGGGGCCTTAGACAAGATCGACGGAATGATGAACGCATCAAAATAGCAATCAGTGTTTAGCTTAAATCATTTAGGCGTCTGCTAATAAACAAAACAAATGTCAGGAAAAGCATTGCTGATTGTCTATTATTGGAGTATGTCATGTACTCACTCTGGCTGTTTAGATGCTGGTGTGTACACTAGATGGAGACCTGTACCCTCCTTTAGAGGAGCCCACTGGCACCGATCCCAAGACCAAGAAGAAGGACAAAGACAAGGACAAGAAATTCATTTGGAACCACGGCAGTAAGAAGACAAATGCGGACATGTGCTAATGCTTCACTTTATAGTCGTCACTCTGCTAATGACCTTGTCCCCCCCCCCCCCCCCCCCCCCCCCACAGTCACCTGTCCTCTCAAGAACACACGCAAGAGAAGATTTCGCAAGACGGCAAAAAAGAAGGTTTGCACTCGTTTCCCCCCAATATGCCTTCCTGGCTCTCATCAGTCTTTTTAACATCCATCTCCTCCTTTGGGTTTTACCCAAGCAGACATTTACATTTCTTATAACAGCACCTCTAGTGAACCTTAGATTTGCATATAAATAAACCACCTCCATCTTTGTTTGTCCCGAAGGCAAAGCAACAAAAAAAGCAATTTCACTGGCGCTTCTTTTCATGGTGAAGGACCGTGTGCTTGAGCGCCACACATCAATTTTGTCTTTTGAATCAATCTTCCCGAAGGTGCAGAGTGGAGTCGCATCGATTTGGGCACCTTCTGTTTTCTAATCGCTAATGTTCTCGCTGGCACCGGGCCAGCTGCTGTAATCCTCTCTCCATCTCTCTCGCTCTCTCCGACGCAGTACATCGAATCTCCCGACGTAGAAAAGGAGGTGAAGCGGCTGCTGAGCACAGATGCTGACGCCGTCAACGTCCGTATCCTTCCACAAACGCTGGTCCGTCACGACACGCAGCAAGGACAATATTGGTTTTGTGTGACGTCACGCAGCATATCATCTTACCTGATGTGAGGCCATACAAAACGAAACAGGTTGTCCGAGTGAGTAGATGTAAAATGCAAACTGCAAGGGTAGCCAATCTTTTTCTCCATTTCTCCACACGCTCTGCCAAATTTTGTAGTAATTGGAAGGCTGAAATGTTCTTTTGGGGAAAACCAGGCATCAAATTCAAAATGAGAGAATATTTGCCAAAAAAACAACGTTCATCAGTTTGAACATTGAATATCGTGTCTTTGTAGTGTGTTCAGTTGAATATCAATCGAAAAGGAATGGCAGTTTGTACCACTGAAATGTATGTAAAATTCTGACTTTGAAGAAAGTAATGAAAAATTGTCTAAAAAAAAAAAATCCTTCTGTCAATTTGGGTAATCCTAATTGACCTACAACAGGAAATGTTGTGAGGGAAAAAACATTTGTCTTCACAGAGTCCATGTAAACATCTGATTTTAGTTTTTTTAAATAGTAATTAATCCTAAAGACACACACAGACCATGCAGTACATTCACATGTTGATGTGTGCCTTTCAGGGGCGTGGCCTAGTGAATGACATTCAAAACTACTTTCAAAATGGGTTAGCCATTTACCATGCGGCTAGTTCAGTGTTCGCATCTGCTCCATGCACTTTGCGACTGTTTTCAGTTAGTGTTTTCACGCAAGCACATGGGGAGAACACTAAATATAAACATATGATTGGCACTTTTTTTAGAACAGTTCCTGTGAGGACTGTTTAGTTTTTTTGTGATCCACAAAAGGGGCGTGTTGACCTTGACCCGTGATGATCAGGGTGGGAAGTCATAGCAGAGGACGACATGAAAGACGGAGACCAGCACGGCTCGCTGGCCAACCTGGACTCATCCCCCGGCACATCAGGACACAAGATGGGTCATGGATCCTCAAGTAAGTGATATATACGCACTATAACAGCAACTTAAGTAAAATGTAAGGATTCTGTGCAGTTGTACCATCCCCCCCAAATTTTTTTTTATGTCCCTAAGAGTTGAACAGTTTGAAGGTCAACAAAAAAAATTCTGTAATGTGTGCCTGAAAAGTCAAACAGTCATCATTTGCGAAATGACACGTCATCAAAACTCACGAGACTTCATTCAGCATTTTTTATTTTTGAAAACACAAAACCTGGAATTGCACCCCAGTTCTGCTGTATCTGCACCATACATACAATGACAATAAAGGCTTTCTGTTCTACTCTGTTGTAGATTGTAGTTCAAGCAGCACAGTAGATTAAACGTCTCGGCTTGTTAACGACTGTTGTTATAGCAAACGGCAGGCGGTTAAAGCATTTCAATGTGAAGTAAATAATAACCTTCACAACAGCTGACTTGAGCGGATTCCGATGCTTCAGTTAATGGGTGATAAATCTTTACGTCGGGCAGCCCAGCGTGACGAACTGCGGGAGATCTTCAACGATATCAGCAGCTCCAGCGAGGACGAGGAGGACGACGTGGACCGCCACGAGGACGAAGACTTGAACATCATGGACACGGAGGATGACCTGGTCCAAGACAAGCTGCACGAGTCCAACCCTGCGCAACCTGAGTCAGACACCAACAATCAAATAGGTGAGAGAGGCGTTTTTTGGTAGAGAGCACGAAGGCCGCACCAGGAGGGTTCGCCAACCTTTTGGGTCCAGGGAGCCCCTAATGGGGGGAGAAATTTGCGAGGACCCCAGTTTGAAAAACACTGGTTTCCACTTTTGAATCAAAGTTTTCTAGGTCACACACATGCGCACACCGAGAAATGTGCAGGCTGACGTTCACTTACTGGTAAATGAAGTGCATCGCCTTCGGGCACAGAGAAGCAGCACTGACAGGTGTTGCAGCTCAGACAGCTGCCTGGGTCTCTTTATCTACATTCGACAGACATGTGTCCGCAATATTACCTGCCAGGTTTTCCTCAGAAGTCCTTTTCGGATACACTAGCCCAGGTCTAGCTCGTCTGGCCACCGCCACAGAGTTGTGATCAAACGGTTGGTGTTGTTAAGTTCTGGCCCTACCTGCCCACAGAAAAAAAAAAAAACAACAAAAAAAACTATTCAGTCTGTGACTATTTGAAGGGTTTCTATAGAACCACTGCACAGTGTATGATTCATTTAACATAACTTCATAAGTGATTCATTTCCTGAATGAAGTTCATTTCCTGACTGGCTCACGGTCCAATCGGGTGACAAGGTGAATCCGACAGCATCATCTGTTCCTTGCGATTATCTTCCAAATGTGAAGAAATTGAAAGCAAAAAAAAAAAAAAGTGTACCTCATTTGAGTGTCCCGCGTCCTACATCATGGTCATAGGTACACACGCAACCACAACATATTTTTTATTTGTAAAAATTTGATATTGTGTGTGTGTGCGTGCGTGCCTGTGTTAATCAAATATTTGACGAACTAAAGCCATTTTAAATTCATTGCAGCCATGCTTTTCGCCAGGAGAGGTCCCTATAACTGAAGCTTCATGGGCAACCAATTTTCCAAACGATTCGTCTAGTGGGTCATTGCTCCACAAATGTTTCATTTGCCCATCAGTACTAAAATACTAACAATTAAGATTGAAAGAAACACTAGGAAACTAAACACTCACCACAACAGGAAACATGACAAAACTAGAAACGTGACTTAAAGACTGAAGAAACCCAGGGAAGTAAATACAAACATATAGACGGGACAACAAATCACACCTGGACAAGACGAGTGGCTGGAGGTCGCTGATTGGTTGACACAATTTTTTTTTTTTTTTTTTTTTTTTTTTTAATGTTGGAATTTGTACATTCTCTTTAAAAAGGTATCTTTTTTTTTACCACTTTTCACATTTTTTTTTTTTCTTTTCAGCACATTTCTGACATTCCGTAGAAATCGTCTCAAGGGGGAAAACATTTGCCTCCCATTGGTTGCAAAGGGGAGCCATAGTTAAATTAGTTGCTGTGAGGTAGCGGGTCGTAACTGGTATAATTTTAACGGCTGTTCTGTGGGAAGGCTGGAGAAGGCTCATTTAGTTGGCCTTTGAGTGCTTTTATCTGCTGCCTCACATCCTTTTTAAACATAATTTGTGACATACTGGTGAGCTAGGATGGGGAGTCCTTTGACTGTCAATCATGTGAAAATTACCATCATTATTTCTCTCTCCCTCACACCATTCTTTTCACATGCACACACAGTATTGTATAAAGTGCCCGTAAGCAAGTAAAAGTATAAGTAGCGTAAACCGCAAATAACTTTGTAGAAGTAAAAGTCTTAAAGTATCTTGCATTTGCTGTATTTTATTTAGCATAAATCGGTCAGAAGAAAATTCAGTGATTCAGATCAGAATGCCTAACATGATTAAAAAATGATCTAGTAAACATAACTTTAAAAAAAACCAATTTAAACAAAATATGCTAGTTTAAATTAACTTGCCGCAATACCCCATTTTAATAATAAACGTAATAATGTTTTGAATGCCATTTTTTATGTCTCTTTTGGTAGGAATAAGATGTACCGTAATTTCTCGTGTACCATGTATAATCCGCACCCCCAAAATTGACCTCAAAATTCTGGAAAACCCTTCTACCTATGTATAATGCATTTTTACAATGCATAATTTTGCTTCTACACGTATAATCAAAACATGAAGTATTATCTGTATTTTGTTTTTCAAATAATTATTCTGAAGTTAAACACTTTATTTGAACACGTAATACTTTATTTTTATTTACTTGCTCTTATTTTGAAATTCCCGGCCCTACTTTTATTTAGTAAATAAGAAAACACACAGTTGTGCTCATATGTTTGGTTACCCAGGCAGAATTTGTAAGATGGGTACAATTATTTAAAGAAAACATGAATGAACAGTCGAAACATATTAAATTTTATTTTAATGTGATTCAAATTAAACTGTCAAGCATTTCAGAAAAGCAATCATTAAACAAAGCATAACTATAAATAAATTAATGGTGGTTGTTGTTCAGTCATCAGTCGTATTTAAAAAAATAAAATAATAATAAAATAAAAAAATGCACAAATTCTGCCTGGGTATGTAAACTTATGAGCGCAACTGTACATATATGTAGTCATAGGTACCCCTGTCCTATTGGAATGAAAGTATAGGCTACACCTTTTTAGTAACCTCTAGGTGGTGGTAGGATACAAGAATGAAAGTGTACAGCTTTTTCGTAACCTTTAGATGGTGGCGCACATTACAAAATGTGAAAGTTTTTTTCATTTCCCCCTATACCTATGTGTAATGCGCACGATTGACTGTTCACCATTTTTTTGGGGGGAAAAATGCACATTATGCACGAGAAGGTACGGTAGTTCATCCAATGTACGAAAAGCAGTCCTGTAATTACACCCCTAGGTGTGTAACGTTATCCTTGGAGTTAATCGTTGTCGTTTTGGTTATCATCTGCTGCTGGATATATTGTGTGAGCAGCAGGAGTAAAATTACAATACATTTTATTTAGCAAATGTAGTTAAAGTGAAAGTTGCCAGAAATGTAAATAACGAGGTAAAGTACAGTCACGCAACCATTCTACATAAGTACAGTGACAAAGTATTTGTACTGTTTTACTTTACAAGATTGAGTATACGTCACATGCCTTTTTGTTTTTCTTTTGTAAACGTTCTTTTGCTGTTTGGTCCTTGCAGTGATGGAGTACCAGGTGCAGATCAACGGCATCAAGGCGAAGCTTCAGGAAACGCGAGCCCGGAAGAAGCAACAGGAGGAGCTGATTATGAAAGTGGAAAACCAGGCCCTTAAAGTGAGCGCACACACATACACACACACATATAAATACATACAGACACACACATTGACTTGATACGCTTGAAATACGTTAAGGTAGGTCTGTGTGCTCACAAAACAAGAGCTCGGAGGCAAACGTCACTAAACAGTCATGAGCATGACTCTATAAAGGTTGGGAAACGCTGAATTAGACTATTGTTGGAGGGGGAAATTATTTATTTCAGTAATAGTAGTGAAAAAGTGAAACTTCATCAAACACTGCGGAAAATGCTTCTCAGAAGGCAAATTCTTAGCTAATATATGTTAAAAATCGTTTTGATTGTTTCTTATATCATCTTATTTCTTGAGATGATGAATTTTGGGCTTTCCCTTGAGCTGTAAGCTCCTATCATCCAAAAATTATTTAAATACAAAAAAACATGAATTATTTCACTGTGTGTAGCAAATCTTTGAGTTTCACTTTTCGAAATAAACTTCTGTACTTTTCTGATTTACTAAGATGCACCTGTACTGTATATGGTGATTAAGAAAAAAAATAAAAAATTAGACGCAGTATATGCATCTATGTTGACTCGCGTATATATTATACCTTCTTTACTACAGATTGAGTGGTTTTTTTTTTTGTCTTATTAATACGACAGTGCCTAACGTTTACACTTTTATGACATGTTAAACTGTTACTTTCAAATTTGCCTTTTCATCAAAAACTTATGATTGTGACAGGGTGATGCTGGAATGTGTTATTTAGTTTCCATTGTTCCACAAGTTGTATTAAGAAAATAATGTCATATTGTATGGCGTACCTAATAGGAAGATGATTGTAATACTATGAGAATAAACATATTATTATGATAAAAAAGACGAAAGTTGAAAGTTAAACCTTACTGGGTTATATACGGAAAAAATTCCGAACAGATTGTGTTCGACCTAAGCGGTTGCAGTCTAGCACATCAAGGATCACTGAGCTGGCGGGAGGACGAGCAGACATCGCTGCCATTTAGCGCTCCCTCTGTCCGACGTTTTGGGGCTGCGATCGCACCGCCACACTTGCAGCGGCAAAAGGTCAGCCGTCCCTGACTGACATTCTGAGTGGCCTTTCTGACAGGGCGCAGATAGTGACATGCGCACACACACACACATACGCGCACGCGTGTTCGCGGCCATCACAATTAAACGAGGTGCGAGATGGCGATTTCAAAGAAATGTCACTTCTCTCTTCACACAGAACCGATTCCAAGCGTGTTTGGATGAGATCATTCAGCAGGAGGAGCGCGAGATGGAGCAGGTAAAATTTGCCCACATCTTGTGGCATCTATAGGTATTTATAAACCTTTTGGGGGAGTGTAAAATTATTTGCGGATTTTCGCTATTTGTGGCAGGACTCGGTCGGGGGAACACTGTACTGTCAAGCAATAAAGAGACCTCTTGTTCATTAGCTTGAACTTTATAAATAGCCACTCAACAGAGCAAACTGCTAACAATCCAGGCTAAACTTAGCTTCTCCATGACTTACAAAGATCTTAGAACATTTGAGATGGATCACTTCAAAATAATTCCTTGACACAAGGGCTGGGTCTATCGAATATATTTAGAATTGATTATGCTACCAATTATCCAATAAATTAATCGGCTAAAACGTTATTTAACATTATTAAATAAGAACCTTTTACTCTTAGGTATTAATGTTGTCCACTAGGGGCGCCATTCTCATCTTTTACACCGTAGTATCTGTGACTGTGTGTGTATGGCTTTAGAAGGTGGGGCCTGGTCTAGTGAGTGACATGGAAGTCAGCGAATGAGAGTCTCAAGTTGGTGTGAGCTCAGTTTAGCTGCTGGCTGTTAACTTGGCTGACTAACTGTTAGCCAGTCTGCGGGTTGCGTCTCTGGTTGTCAGTTGTGGCCATGCAGCTAGTGTACGAATGTGCTTATTACCCGGTATGTGTTTATTTTGTTAAGGTTTGGTAAATAACGTGATTGAAAGTGCACTGGTGGCTGTGTCTCTCCTTGACCATTTGTGGGTTAATTACAGTATGTTCCCACTAGTGGTGGTAGGCTATACTGAATTAATTTGGCACATGATGTATATGTTATGTTGTGCCACCATTCGTAGACATGCTGTTGAGTAAGCCAGTTCCGCTTTGTAATAAACATATTGCAATTTATTTTCTTTTTTTTAAGCATGGAAAGATCCCAAACTTTGGACATTTTCTGTGTTTTACACACTTAAGGCTCGGCGCCATCACGTCATCTTATTTCTACGTGAATCTGCAGTAACATTAGTCAGGCTGGAAAAATGATCACTGCCTAATTTTGCTTTGATTTTTATTTATTATTATTATTATTATCAGCCCACCTTGACACCAATTACTACGTTCCTATTAGCAAGGGCTTTGGCAACATCTTCTGGCATCTTCGTGTGTTACAAAGAGCATAAAACTAAGAATAGGTGTTTTTCAGCTATTAGCTGGAGATAAGTTTCACAGGAAAAAAAAAAAAAAAACTTAAAAAAGTCGAATTCATAAATAGCAAACTACATTTAGGCAGGAGTTCACTGTTCCCCGCTTTAGGGCTACATGCCATTTCATTGGGCAACATTTAAGCAAGGTCATTTTTTATTCCGTCATGCCCTTGGTCATGATATATTGCTGGGAAATAAAAGCCATGTCTCCCTCCCTCTCTTGCTTGTCCTGCTCCAACAGCTGGCCTCGCTGGAGGAGCAGCTAGACTCGCTGATTGAGAAGTGAGCAGCAGGGGGCACCCTCATGACACCCTTAGCACCACACGCGTGACCGAAGAAGAGGACGAGGATTAGGAAGAGGAGGAGGATGCGATGCCTTGACACAGTCTTGCTGTGTCATTCCTTTTTAGGTGGATATTTTTACGCAGACCTCAGAGAGCACGCCAATTTGCATTTCCCCTCAGAACACGTTGTTTGTAGCTGTGTCATTAAAGTGTTTTGTTTCAACAGAGAATGATGTTTGTTTTTTTTTGGTTTTTTTGTCATCAGATATCAAGCAGCTTTGATGGTTTCCTGTTATGCATACTCACAGACAGGAAGTTTATTTGGCCTTTTTACTGTTTATAAACTCAGGCAGATAGTTTTTCGCTTTATTCATTTATTCATTCCTCTTCTGTTCCGCTTGTCCTCAGTAGGGTCGCGAGCGTGCTGGAGCCTATCCCAGCTACCTTCAGGCGAGAGGCGGGGTACACCCTGAACTGGTCAAAAGCCAATCGCAGGGCACGTCGAAACAAACAACCATTCACACTCACGTTCACACCTAAGGGCAACTTAGAGTCTTCAATTGATGCATGTTTTTGGGATGTGGCAGGAAACCGAAGTGCCTGGAGAAAACCCATGCAGTCACGGGGAGAACATGCAAACTCCACACAGGCGGGGCCGGGATTTGAACCCCGGTCCTCAGTAGTGTGAGGCAGATGTGCTAACCAGTCGTTCACCGTGCCACCGTTTTCCCCTTTAGGTAGATAAAACTTCAAGGTGAGTTGAATCAATTTGCAAATATATTCATTATGAGTCCTTATTAATTCCCCCCACTCCCTTGGTTACACTTTTAAAGGAACCTCCTTTTATTACAGGGTTGTGTTTTTCCTGCCTCATATACACTAACCAGCCACAATATTAGGTAAACCAGCACTGATTAGAAACTCAGCATTATCTTAAAATGGAGACTTTTTAATGCTTTAATGTGCAAATGCGCTAAATGGTGGGACCAGTACATGTAAATGGAATATAGTCTCGCTAGACGTTATGAAGTATGGCTATTTCATAAATATTGTATAGATGTAAACTGAGCAGAATCCAAAACATTTTTTATGAGGAAAACAGTTGCACTTCTTATGTGGCTGATACTTTTTCGGAGAAAATCCTACTATTTACAAAAATAAATATCATTTTATTTATATCATTTTATGATATAAATAAAATGAGAAAATAAATATCATTTTATTTATATCATTTTATGAGATTAAACCTTTTCAAAATTGGCAAAAGAATTAAAATATTTTTGTTCTTTCAATGCCTAAGATAAAAAAAATGAATGTGGAATATATTTGTTAGTTGTTTGTAAGTATTGAGAAGTTTAGGAGTCCTAATTTTATGAGGATTTCTCTGACATTTGTCATCATTATGAGGAAAAAAAAGTGCGTTTTATGGGGTTATGCTCCTTTTAAAGAATTAAATTAATATGAAAACATTTTACTTCTTTCTTTGATGTACACTATCGTGTAAGTATACGTTGTGGCCGTTTCCCTTCGATTGGAATAAGGCCTCTTCTAGAAGGATCTTTGGCTGTGTGAAACTCACCTAAAGTCATCCTTCCTTCTGATGCCCCTTTCTGCAGGGATGCTCCCGCCAATCGAAGGCCCCAGCCAGGGATTAGCGCCTCAGATTAAAGTGGCCAGCTCGGCCTAATCCCGCCATCTGTCAGAGAGCAATCGACCAGGCGTCACTCTCGTCTCGGGGCCAAATCGAGCACGGGAAGAAGAGGGCACAAGCATCATGGAGGAGACGTACCTTCTTAAGCATCCGGGAGTGAAGAAGAAGATTCTGGCCGGAGGCACCGGCCCGCTGCCTCACTTCCCACCTGGAACCAAGGTACTGGTCACGTGACCTACGGGACGTGAAGCCTTTTATGTCAGTGGGTTCTCAAGCTTTTCGGGTTCATGGGACTACCTCCTAACGCCAATGAAACGCTCCACTAACAACCCAGGCTAAATATAGCTCCTCCATGACATGCAAATATTTTAGTTTCTCAGTTCAGTCGAGATGTATCACATTTACATAGTTTTGAAAAACTATGACTACTTTTATTAGTCAGGGCTTTGGTGTGCGGCGCATTATGAAGCGTAAAGTACGACAACGGAGACCCCGGACTGTTGAACAGCTGAAGCTGTACATCAAGCAAGAATGGGAAATAATTCCACTTACAAAGCTTCAACAATTAGTGTCCTCGGTTCCCAAACGTTTATTGAATGTTGTTAAAAGAAAAGGTGATGTAACACAGTGGTAAACAACAGCTTTTTTTGGAACGTGTTGCAGCCATAAAGTTCTAAATTAATGATTATTTGCTAAAAACAATAAAGTTTATCAGTTTGCACATTAAATATCTTGTCTTTGTAGTGTATTCAATTGAATATAGGTTGAACATGATTTGCAAATTGTTGTATTCTGTTTTTATTTATGTTTAACACAACATCCCAACCTCATTGGAATTGGGGTTGTAGATTGTGTTGAAATATTCACGACGTGAGGGAATCGTTCGGTGCCTGGCACTGAGACACACGCAAACGTTTGGTCAAGCAAATTGCGATGTTTAATGGCAGCGGCTCTGTGTTTGTCTCTCAATGTGTGTGGGTGTTTTTTTGCTGTTGCTTTTTTTTGTGTGTGGTTGTCCTCATTCTGGTCACATCCAGCTATTGGCACAAAGCCCAGATACACGACAAACATTTTCTATGTCAGTGTCAGCATGTATTTCCACTCCTGTGCGTCTACATTACTGTCTGTGTGGATGTGTGTGACCTACCCGCTGAGGCAGTTCCGATTGGTAAACACTGTTAGCGCTGCATTATATCTAGTCAGATGAACTGTAAGTATAATATGACACATTCATGTTTACACACTATACCAGAAGATTGCATTGGCTATGAAGAGCAACAACAGTAGGTACACCTGCGCAGTCTAATGAGATCCATTACAAGATTGATACAAGGGAAATGGTTGAGTATTATTATAACAATATGTTTATTATAGTGGTCACTAACTTATATGTTGCTAAGTAAGCTTAGTTAATTATTTTACTCTCGTTAACAACAAGAAAAGGTAGTGCAGTATTTCCCCAACTTAAGTGTGAAATGTGGGCCCATTTAGTTGAATACAATCTAATACATTCTGTTGTATAAATAGCAACAGGTTTAATTGCTTATGTATTTATCTTTTTTTTTTTAATATCCTAAGTTTTACTCCAGTGTGGCACATGGGGATGTCCAATATTACTGCGTCTTAGTGAGCAATTGTGACTGTCTCCTTCATGTAGTATATCTGTATTCGACTGTTCACCGCCAGCCAAGACACGCACACCGGAAGGAGCGGCACAATGTCCATTGAATTGAAGAAAGAAATGTGGCAAAAACTCTTTGGATTTTATTTAATGATGTCATTATTACTGTATGTTTTTATAAACCACGATATTATATTTTTTCAAATTACCCCAAAAAATTTTTTTGGGGGGGGGGGAGGCTGGAACAGATGAATGGCCTTTCCATTCATTTCAATGGGGAAAGATGATCTGAGATTTTATATATATATATATATATATATATATATATATATATATATTAGAAAGACATAAAAGATAACCTAATGTCCTAGAATGAGTTTTAGCATCTGGGGATTGCTCTGTTTGTGTGTGATGTGTGACACCACCATTTCATTTCATTTCTGGTGCAAATGTGCTAATTACTCTAAACAGAACTGTGGCTTCTTGTCTCCTCCCATCCCAGCTCGTTTTCCATTTCCAGACACTGCTGGACACGTTTGAGCGCACGGTCATCGACGACAGCCGAGTGGCCGGCAGGCCTGCCGAGATCTTCGTGGGGAAGATGTTCAAGTTGGAAGTGTGGGAGACGCTGCTCACGTCCATGCGGGTCGGAGAGGTGGCCGAGTTCTGGTGTGATGCCGTTGTGAGTTGGATCACACACACACACGTTACGTACTATACGGTTTTATTTTATTTTATTTACTTACTTGTTTGTTTATTTGCACTCATTGGGAATGTGACTGTGGAATATGTGACTTTATCGTATTAACACTTTACATTTTTATTATTTCAATCATTAATTACATATGTACTATGCATATTAACTTGTTTAATGCACATCGAGTGTACTATAATTCATCAATGTCATTATATGACTGTCAATTATACTGTATTTCCCATATATATTTCTTTGTCATCATAAAGCAACATTTATTACTCACCATCAACCAATCAACTGCCTATAATTCAAATAATCATTGATTAGAGAGATTTAATATAAGTTAATTACTTTACTCTCATTAACAAAAAGACAAGGTAGTGCAGTAATCATTGGGTTTGTCATTGATTATTTTAATTATTTGGCAGCAAAAATGTCATCACTGCTTCTGAGAAAAAAAAAATATAGTGAGTAAAGTAACATTTATCAAACTTTTAATGCCAAACTGTCTTTACAGTTAGGTGTCTGAAATGAAGTTTCATGTTTTCTGAAGATGCTAATTACATTTTTGAATTCATAGAATTTTTCTCCTATCGCTTAAAATGCATTTTCCATGAAAACTAGCACAAGATCATCTTAGCGTCTTTAGAGTTTCTTTTTTTTTTTTTTTTTTTTTGTCCTTCTTTGTCACGCAGGCTGTCTTTACTGTTAATGCCACTGGGCAGAGCCTCATTATGTTGTTGCAATGCACTAGAAGGATCTGTGATGTGAAGTGCCAGAATGAGGCAACCATTTTGCATTCACACAGTAGCAGACAGTTATTTCTGAGATAAGAATGAATTTTTGAAAGTGTCTAAACTATTGCATCACCAGCCCGTTTTCTCGATTCTATAAACACAAGAGTGTAGATGTTTTGTGCACTTGTATCCACAAAGTTTGAAGGGCAACACGTAAATTGTGCAACTCACCCAATTTTTATGAAACCGTCTTGTGCAACTCACCCAATTTTTCTGAAACTCCTTTTACTGTTATAAAAAGAAATGTATTTCAATGGGCCACCAAGGTTTGTCTTTTCTATGAACGCCTAAAATTTTAAATCATCAAGAACTTGAAAATAAGGCTTTAAGGGAGGCTGTTTCAGCTTGGGAGACATTTAGCCATATAAAACCAAGGCATCATAAATGTATTTTTCTAAATTATTATTATTATTTTTTTGTCTTGAAAATTACCCATAGACTTGTGCATACCTGAATGACAAAGTCTAAAGAGGCAGCGAGCACCTCGCATAATCTGCAGTGTTTTTTGTTGGCGTTGTCCCCCCCCGGAGCTCCCTTTAATAAAACTCCTTTTGCTTCCGCTCTGGTGTTGTTGCGCAGCACACCGGTTTGTACCCCATCGTGTCAAAGGGGATGCGGCTGATTGCTCAAGGCAAAGACCCCCTGGAGGGCCAAAGGCACATGTGCGGCATGGGGAACATCTTCCACTATCACTCCACTGGCTTCCCCGAGCTGGATGAGCTCATGAGAACACCGCAGCCTCTCATCTTCATCATGGAGCTGCTCCAGGTAAAAAAAAAAATCACAAAAAACACTTCTCTAGTTAAAACAGATGACACATAACAAAGAATATATAAATTTGCAGTAATTTATGAATCCATTCAACCCATTTTGGGGTGTCATACACAAAATCAAACAAAAAAAAGTAAACAATTTTAATAAAATAAATTAGTAATAATTTTGAACAAAATTAAAAACGAGAATTTGTTAATAAATAGTAAACTTTTAATACACAGTAAATAGCAAACAATTTTACAAAAATAAAATGGTCAACATTTGTAATAAAATAAAATACACTGTAAACTCAGTTTTTACACAATAAAATGGTAAACAAATTCAATAAAATAAAAGAGTCAACATTTGTAATTAAGTAAAATGCTGCAGTTAAGTTTAATGCAAAAAAAGTAAGGAATTTTTACAAAATAACAGTAAATGTGATAGTATACAATGTTAGTCAAATAAAATAAAATAGTAACTATTTTCATAGAATATAATAAACAATTTCAATAACAAAATAAAACGGTAATGTTTAATAAAATGTAATGCAATAGTCATACATATTTGCAAAGTACAATAGTAAAAGTTCAGTAAAATAAAAATTATACTATTTAAATAAAATAAAATAGCCAACATTTATTTTGCACAATAAAATAGTAACAATACAAACAACAAAAATATATAGTAAACAAGTCTGAATAAAATGGTAATGATTTTAATAAAATAAAATAAACAATTTTCATAAAAGAAAATATAACATTTGTAGCAAAATAAAAGATTTGACAATTTGAATAAAATACAATGGTAAACATTTGCAATGAAATACAATAGTAAACAAATGTATTAAAATAGTAAACAAATAAAATACACAACTCTTGTAGGGATTTTAGACACGTAGTTATAACAATAGCTCCCAGTAAAAACCATGAACTGTACTTATAGAAGAAGTGACGTTTGTCTTTTAAAAAACATTTTCAATAATGGCTTGAAGTTGTGATTAGTGTTCATCAATGCAACACAGACAAGAATAATAGCTCAACGTGTGAAGATCAGATTCGAGATAAGCGCCACATACGCAATGACGTGACTTTGACGTGGGTCAGCGTACTCATGTTACTTGGATATGATCCTGTTTCCGTTTAAACAAATGACACATTCATACAGTCCTTTCCAGCACATAAGACGACACAATATTCCTCAACAATTACTGACAGCGGTGACCAAAAATGAACACCCACTTTCTCTCTGCCTCCGAACACTGTGCTTTGAAGTAGCCCACCAGGGGGTCCAACAGCAGCAGCATCCAAAACAAAAGTTTTACAATGCTTACCACGTTTGAACAAAAAAACGTGTGTCCCTATTTCAAATTTCCTTGTCATTTCGCCTGCTGTTTTATTCATTGGTGTTCTTATCGGGGAAAATCTCGGTTGACGCTGTACCTGGAAAACAACTGCGCTTATAACCGCAGAAAAAACAAATAAACAAATAGCTTTTGTTAGTCATTTTCAAATGTACCGCTGTACAGTATAATTTAACACCCACCGGTGTCCATCGTCCCCCTAACCTTTCCAGGTGGGAGACCCCATGTCCTACCACAGGGAGTCATGGATGATGGCGAAGGACGAGAAGCTGAGCACGGTGCCCCTCCTCCACATGCGGGGCAACGCGCTGGTCAAGCAGCGGCAGTTCTGGGAGGCGGCCAGCAAATACAAGGAGGCCGTGCTGCTGCTTAAAACGGTCCAGTCCAGGGTGAGCGGATGTGGGCGAGACCAGAGTGGGTGGGAAATGGCAGAGATGACAATGCTAGAGATGGGGACTCCATTCATTGCAACTTGGACTCGAGTCCAAGTAGAGTCGCCGATTTGATGACTTGTGACTTGACTTGACCTTGGGAGATAAAGACTCAGGAATTGACTCGAGATGTAATGAGGTGTTATGCTGTATAAGTTAGATAAGTGGAACTCAAAGTGTGTTACGCAAGCTCCCCCTAGTGGTATGCAAAAGATCCACTGAATTAACTACAACTACTACATTGTCTTGACTTGCTCAAGACAAAAAAACTTGGGTCTAGCTTGAGACTTAAAAGTTAGGCCTTGAGACTTGCGCACGTGTAACTTGAACGAGAAGCTGGATCAAATCCAGCTTTGATAAATCCACAAGCTACACAGACCCCCCACCCCACCCCCGCCCTTTTATATGAACCATTCAATCAATGTTTCTATTAGTGCTGAATGCTCATAACATTAATATATGCAGAGGCTCAGTACGAACACAGGCCTGCTCTCTTTCTTCTTCCTGCACGCACGCAGGAGATGCCAGGCGACGCGGACTACATTAACTTGGCCCGTATGATCGTCCCTCTGGAGCTGAACTACTGCCAGTGCATGCTGGAGCTGCACGAGTACTACGAGGTGATCGAGCACACCGACGAGCTGCTGGACAAACACAAAGGTGGGTGCCGGACAAAGTGACATTCTCCCGGCAGTTTGACGGATTACGCTGGCGTTACGTTATTAAACGTCACGTAGCGACGTGTTTGCAGTTAAAGCAACACATATTGATTGGCCTCCTGTGTGTTCATGGCTGTTTTGTTACCATTTGTTCTTCCGCTGTGCACAAAGCATTCATTCGTTTATTCGAGAAGCAAAATTGTTAGGGAAATAACGCTTGGATATGCATAAACATGTATGGATAGAGGTTGTGTTTTGTTTAGTTGTTTCACGATCAACTGGTTGGCTGTCTGAAGAAGCACGACACGACATCAGCTAGGACACACACACACGCACTGGACATTTTGCACAAAAAACAATTGTAGATTAAGTCCAAATATGCACAAAACAGTTGGACTGAGAGCAGTAATTTTATCATAAACCGACCATTGTTGTCAGAATTTTTGAATTATCTCAATTAGATGGTGCAAGGATAATATTAATATTATACTAATAATACTTTAATAATTAATAATACTAATATTGTGACCGGGAAGAATAAATACAGTTGAAGAGTTCGAACGCAAAAACAGATATACATTTTTTGGGGTGAATTCAGTAAAATAATTTAGTTTTCTAGTTGCAAGATTAAAGCAAATAATTGTTATTCAGGGTATTCTAAGTTTATGTAATTTACGCAATTAAGATGCCAATTTGGATTATTTTTTTTATTATTGAAAAAGTCTCTCCAAGAGCTCTTTGATGTAATTTCATCACAAAAGCAGACAACTCCAAGTAAATAATTGTCTTCAAAAACAGACAAAACTAACTATGTTCTTTGCAGACTGTGTGAAGGGTTACTACAAGCGAGCCAAGGCCCACGCCGCCGTGTGGAACGAAAAGGAAGCGCGCCAGGACTTCAACATGGTGGCCCACCTGGACGCCACGCTGGCCTCGTTGGTCCACCGAGAGCTCAGGGCCTTGTCGGAGCGCATGAAGGAGAAGTACTGGCAGGAGAAGGACGCCTACTGGAACAAGCTAACCGTCAAGGATGCCGCTGATGAAAACAAAGAGAAAGTGGAGGAGGAAGAAAAGGAGGAGGAGGACACGGGGGACGGAGATGCAGCCGGGAAGGCTGATGGAGGTGATAGGACGGAGGGGAAGGACTGGCAACAGATGTTGCGTCTGGTGATGCTGCTGCAGGAGCAAGGAAACTTCCTGGTGAAAGAAAAAGGTTTTCAAGAAGCTTCTACAAAGTTCAAGGAGGCCTTAGACTATGTGGACTTCCTTCAAAATAAGGTTGGTGTTGCAGTAAAACCCTCACGTGAAAAACCTTGAGTAGATGACTTGACCCAAAAAAATTTTTATAATTGCCTGCAGTATACAGTGGAGTGGGATAGGGACCAGACCGGACTACGAATAGTGAAAATATGCGTGTAATTGACACCCATTACAACTGCATTGGAAACAAACAAACAAACCCCCCCAAAATATTGAATAAACAGGTATAAACGACCAATAAGCGTTTTTGGGATTGGTTCCCCCCCCCAAAAAAAAGAGAGGATTTTTTTTTAATGGAAAAAAAACCCACTTTTTTTTTGTTGCTGTTGCGCATACCACAGGGCATCAGTGTCTTTTGAAGTATGCAGGTATAGTGAACTAGCAGAGCTACGGTCCAAAAATAACAATTCTGCACAAGAGATGTGACGCCGACAGTCTTCTCACAACCACGCGACCTCTCCACTAAGCCCTCTTTCTCCTCCTCTTGCTGACTTTATCACACGGATCACACATCCAATCTCCTCTGAAATCCATCCCGGCTCTTATTGACCTTCATTTCACTTCTCCCTGGCAACGTCCTCATCCTCAAATGTCCTCAGCAGGTGCATCGAGGCGACGAAGACTGGGAATCTTTGGAAAAAGTGCGCCTGCCTCTCACCCTAAACCTGAGCCAGTGCATGCTGGAGCTTCAACAGTACCTGCAAGTGGTGCAACTCAATGACAAGTTGCTGGAAAGCCACAAAGGTAATATGGAAGTGTCTGTTTGTGTAGTGGTGCAGGATCAGTGTTTCGATGTAGAAATGAATTTAAGAATGTCTATATTTTCCTCTGAGACACTTTCAATTTTGGAGTTGCAATATGAAGATTTCTTTATCAGCCCGGAGCGTTGTTTGCTTTCATGTTGCTGCACAGCTTGAGCTCTGTGTTTACATGAGAAGACATCACTCACTTCTCATTGGTTCCCTTGGCAACAACCTGTGGGCACTGCATACAAAAATAATTTCTGTCTTTATTTAAAGTGAGAATGTAAAGTTACCTGGTAATTATACTATTGTTCAAAAGTTTGGGGTCACTTAGAAATCATGTTTTTGAAAGCAAAGCGGGTAGACCCCCCCCCCCCCCCCCAATTAATTCAGTGTAATAGGGGGAAATGACTCAGGATGCAAATTACGTTCAAGGGTATCCATTTTCTTCTGCACTAATGTGAGCAATTTTGAACACAACAAGCTTACTTAAATATACAGTATCTAACCCAACTATTTTCACTCGTTATTGTTGAAAAAAAAACATCCAGACTTCTAATGTTGAGGTGACATAATGTACAAAGATAAGATTAGTCTGTCCCCATGTCATCTGTTATTTAAAATAAAAACAACAGGGGTCGCAGTTTTCCTATTGCAGCCAGCTGGTTTGTGTGCAAGGGTCAATCGGCAGGTGCGAGTCGCCAACTGTAATGACGTCCTCGCGTGCTCGTCCCTGTCAGGGCACTTCAAGGCGCTCTACCAGCGTGCTCGAGCACACGCCGCTTTGTGCAACAAGGAGGAAGCTCGACGGGACTTGGCCGCCGTGGAAAGGCTGGACCCCCAGTTCAAGCCGTTCGTCCGCCGGGAGCTAAAGAAGCTGGGTGAGAACATCCGTTGCATGCACGCCCACCAGAACAAGACCTACTGGGACGCCTCGCGGGAAAAATGGGGGCCCGGAAAGGCCCGGCGGAAGAGTGTCATGCAGGCGATTGGTGATAGCGAGGAGGAAGTGGAGGACATAAACAAAAGCTGTAAAGATCAAACCAGCAAGGAGGAGGAATCCGATAATGAAAACACAGTGAGCTCTGAGGTTACGGAAGTTAGCGGCAGTCCCGAAGAAGACTGCCGCGCTCTGACCGTTGCCGCTGTTAGCGATAGCATAGCTAGTGCAAGATAAGCGCATGAAGGTCATACGCCAACCGACAACTAAGACAAGAGCGTGCAAAATCCTCTCGGACCCTCCACATCCCGGTCACCAGCTCTTCTGGCTCCTTCCCTCAGGTAGGCGTCTTAAACAGCTAACCTACAATTCCAGTGCAACATGCTGCCAATTGTTTTGTCTTGAGTTTGTCACATTTCTGTCAGGCCAATTATACATACTCGTGCACTAATTGTAGTAGTCTCGCCACGCTGCACTATTTGCATATCTGTTGTTGACCAATACTGGCCACTCATGCCAGAGTAGCATCTACCCCACTTGCACACTGACTGAGGAGTATCTCCAACATTTGAACAATCAACATTGTCCCAGATTATTGCGCTACTAGTCACTTTAAACTGCATACACTCCTTGAAGTCTCGGCGCCCTTTGCCCAATGGTCATTACACCAGACTATTGCTATATTAGTCATTCAAACTGCTCTAAGTGCTAGAGGACTCTGCATCTTTTGCACAATTGTAAAAAAATAATAATAATAAATACAAATTTTACCGGCATTACCAGATAACTAGCAACCCTTTATTGCTCAGTGAATGTTTTTCTCAATGTCTTTATGTCTCAAAAGTGTTCTCTTGTCAATTGACTGTCTGTTGTCGTACTAGAGCGGCTCCAACTACCGGAGACAAATTCCTTGTGTGTTTTTTGGACATACTTGGCAAATAATGATTTTGATTCTGAGAATGGGGGCTCAAAGGTGGCCAAGGTGATAAAAACATCGATCTTCGTCTGTCAATCAGAAGAGGATGAAGAAGGGAGCAATAAAGAAAACAAATATACGGAGGAAATATTTATTGAGCCACAGGAGACGCCATCTAAACTAAAGAAAGAAACTAATAATCTGACGCTCTGTGAGTCATTCTCCTGCTCACACACACACACACGCAGTTTAGTAGAAGTTGTGGTCTCAGTGCGGTGTTTGATACCCACAGGTGGAAAAAGTACTCTCTCCATACCACAGGCAAATAAAGTATGAATTAATATAAAGTGTCTACTTAATGTTTCTTCCCAAATTGATTTGTTTTAATTTTGGCAGAAAATCTGTACCAAATATGCAATTGTGCTTAACTTTTAATAGATATCGCCAAAAAAATAAAAAATTCATCAAACCCCCCCCCCCAAATTGAACAATAATTGTATACTTAAATATTTGGTTGCCACAATTTTCCATGTCTGATTCAAAATTCTATTTCTTGTTAGCAATTATAAAATAATCAAATGCAGGGGGTAACTGTGTATCACACAACATAACATACATACTGCTATATGACATTTTGGGTGTTTTCAGTCTTAAAGGCCCTCTGAGAGAAACAATCACTATACGGCCTATGATTAAAATTAGTTTGACAACTCTGCTCTCTACTTAAGTAGAAGTGTAAAGAAAAAAATGATTTTTTAAAAATCAATTTATATACCTAGTACTGAGGCAAAAATATCGTTTCATGTCGTCGGCTTAGTTTTTTTGCTATCAAAATGTGTTCCCCTAGTTTTGCTAACATTGTGAACTGACTAACAGAAAATGCCAAATTAGTTCATGATAACAACTGAAAAAAAACATTTCCTGTATCTTTTTTAATATTACTGAGATTTTTTTTGTAGCGCTAGAATCTGGTGCTTTTTTTTTCATGGACAGGTTGAGGGGTTGGTTAGCCATCACAGGTACCACTCTTAACTGGATCAGTTCGTAGCTATCAAATAGGTCTTTTGCTGATATTGCTGGCCCCCCATTAATCAGAGTTTGCCCCAGTGATGTTCCTCAAGGGTCAGTTTTAGGGCCCATCCTTTTCAGCAAATTGGAAGCTTTCTCCTATCTCACTTGTAGACAGATAATGTCCAGATTTATTTTAACCTTGATAGTACAGTTGAGCCTGCAACTAAGGCCTGGATGGCTCACAACTTGTTACAGCTGTATAGTTTAAAAAGTGAAGTTGATGAAGTTATACTACAATAAATGGCTTACAGAATATTTCAATATATTGACTTAAATAGGACACACGCACAGGAAGACAAATAGAAACTTTTTACTTCTGTACACAAAAAGAGTAGAAACCATCCAGTAAGCCAGTGCTTATCTTTTACAGTACAAAGTGTTTGTACACATTCACACTGTGTTAAACCCATCAAAGAAATACATTGACATGGTTAATGAGGTATATCCATGGTGATATAACAATAAAAACACATAGTCAACAATTAAGTGTGTGCGTGTGTGTGTGTGTGAAAACACGCGTGTTAAGGTAGGACAGGTGATTGATTAATTGATCCATAGATTGCTTGGACTCAGACATACAACAGCAGACATGAGGCAGGAAGGTTACCATGTGCGTGTGTAGTAGATATGTACGGGTATGAAGGCTACATCAGAGCAGAGCCTGTTCTCTAGAATTTAGCAGGTTTTCATTCAAAAAAAAATGAACATTGAGGGGGTTATTTTAAAACATATTTAAATCAGTAATTACATCAGGAATAACAATTATACTCATTAGTGTTAATGATAATGTGTCCTAAAAGTAGTATGGTGAAATTATGCAATTTGGTGGCAAAATACAGTATAAGGTGTTCAGCACATGTCCACCATGTTCGTGGCGTGCGTTAAGTTCCATTTTCATGGTGTGCATCTGTGTGTGTGAGATATTCAAAATATTGTATTACATAAGCTGGCACGGTGGCCGACTGGTTAGCACGTCTGCCTCACAGTTCTGGGGACAAATCCCGACCCCGCCTGTGTAGAGTTTGCATGTTCTCCACATGCTTGGTTGGGTTTTCTCCGGGCACTCCGGTTTCCTCCCACATCCCAAAAACATGCGTGGTAGGTTGATTGAAGACTCTAAATTGCCCGAAGGTGTGAATGTGAGTGCGTACGGTTGGTTGTTTCTATGTGCCCTGCAATTGGCTGGCGACCGTTTCAGGGTGTACCCCGCCTCCGCTCGAAGATAGCTGGGATAGGCTCCAGCAGCCCGTGACCCTAGTGAGGATAAGCGGTAATACAAAGTGGATGGATGTATTACATAACATGTTTTCTTTTGTTCACCATACGGCCTTACTCATGGGAATTTAGTAGGATTTCATACAAAAACTCAGATTATAATTTTTTTTAATCAAAATTTAAAAAACATTTTATTTTGTCATTTACTGTACAATCAATCAAGTTTGCCATAATGAGAACCACACAAAATTGAGTTGAGCATTTTAAGGTAAGAAAAGTGCTTTCATTGGACTTTCTGTTGTTGTTGCTATTATTACACAAAACGTGATTACTTTCTTTATTAACGTCCGGTGACATTCAGTTACCGTAATTTCTCATGTATAATGCGCCTTGTTTCCCCCAAAAAATTGTTAACAAGTTGATAGAGTGCTTTATACATGAATGAAAAAAAATCTTAAATATTGTATAAATGTATACTGGTACCTGTGGGGTGTGGAAAAAGGTGTACTTTTATTCCAATATGATATGTAATGTATGATACATAAAACGTTTTCCCTATACATCTGGTAAATTAACGTTTACCTCCTACCACAACGCGGTCTCCAGTTGGCTACCTTTAAGGCTTGCCGCACACTGTGCAATGCGGTCGAACCCGATTGGACCAGATCGTCGCAAAAAAATAAAATAAAAAAAAATCACTCAGCCCTTACATTGAGTGATTTGGATATAACGGCGACCTGAACAGTGAGCCTGTATAAGCGTTTGATGCTGCACATACAGTATATTGTACTTTATCATATTTATTAAACCATAAAAAGATAGATTAATAGTTAAGGAAAAAGTGGGTTGTTAATCAAGAATAAAAGAGAGTGTGCGGATATTCTAAAATAGGCTCGCTCCCTCCTATCCATTTCAACGTACGCACCGCACGCGTACACTTAGGCCACAAGCTTTGCTTTTTCATCCACAGCACATTAGAAATTAATAATATGGGCACGTAGTGTTGTAAAACACAATATTTGACGTACCGTAGTTATATGGCTTAGAGACGGCGCAGCGGCAGGTCTGTCTCTCGCTTGCTTAAAACCCGGAAATGTATTTTAAGCGTGAGTGAACGCTTAAGTGCATTTTGATTGGCTGTAATCTGTGACGTTCCAACAGGGTTAAAATTTTGAATCGCCGCAAAACCAGTGGCCTCTCATGAAAACAGTTGCCAAACCACACAAACCGCGTGACAGTTCAGTCGGGTTTGACCACGTCGCTCGGTGTGCAGCAGCCTAAAGATGTTTCACTCGGAACTCATTCCTACTTGTATTGCTACCCTGCATTGCCACAAAAGCTAGCCAGTTCCTCTAGCTGCATGGAAACATCTCTAGACTTGCAGCAAAATAACACCCAGTGGACTATACAGCAACTATTAACCAACGACTTGTTGCATCCAACACTGTGGACTCTTAGGGGAGCACTTGACTACTTTGTAACTGCCCAGTCATTACGTGACACAGCCGACATCGCACCCATTCACATCATACCCGCTAAGACTAATATACTACTGTATTAACAAACAAAAAAAACAGAACTACATCAGCACATGCACACAGAGCACAATATTTCTTTGAAAACCCTAATACGGATAATACTTCATGTTTTGAGCATGGATAGGAGCAAATTGATGGTGCACAGGTAGAAGGGTTATCCTGATTTGTAGGGTCGATTTTGAGGGTGCGCATTGTACTCTAGAGCGTATTAGACATGAGAAATTACCGTACTCTCATTTGCTTGCACCCTTCTGAACAGTGGTTCTCAAACTCTTGGGTCCACATGCCATAGTTTGAGGTTCTGCAAAATAATTTGTAGTACATCATTATGTCATTTCACTTGAAAAGGTACATGAGGACTGGCGTACCAAATGATATATTTTTTTAATTTTTATTTAAAAAAATTTTTTTTTTCAAGAATATGCTCCTATTTTTTTTAAAGCTGTTTTTGCCTCAAACAAACCAACCTAAGTAATGAACAACAACGACAAGGATGGTGATCCTCGTGGCTAAACAGCTGCAGGCACGGAAGGTCAAGTGAGCCGTCTTCTAGCGCATCCCGCTTAAGGCTATTCGCACTTATAAGGAGCCTGTCACCTTTCCATGCAGCTGCATCCTTCTGGGCTGTTCCCTAGCAACCTCATCACAACGAAGAATACTGATGTCAAAGGAGAGAAAGACACAATGTCACAGTTAGGTTCCTAAGGGACCAAACGGCACCTTTTTTTCCGCACTTGCATCAGTAGATTGTGTTGTGACAGGCCTATCAAAGTGCATCGTCCCTGGCAACAAGAGAAGCGAGCGTTTTCTTTTCTTTTTTTTATTTTCTCGTTTGTCTGTCAGATCTCTACAAGAATAGCCACCGAGCATCGCGGGTTAGTGCGCGTATATACAGTAAATAGACGTTTGTTATGCGATTTGTGATCAAACATCCATTGCCTAAAGGGTTACTGTATAACACTGACACCAATGCTATTCGTTAGCCAGTCTATGGCGTTTCCCACTGTGTGTTAGCATTAACCGAGGGGACTTTAAGGCAAAGTTATGTGATTGTTTTAAATATTCAACATGTAATTCTCTTTTGTTTATCGTTTGACAGTAAACTTCAACTGGTAGTGGCAACGAAGAGCTTGAAGCTTCGACTTTGAAGAACTGTTCACAATCTGCCAAAATGCTGCGTGCTGTGTTGTTGTGAGCCGAGTTCGTCTCCGTTTTTTTTGGCTCGCAAGTCAAAGCAAAAAAATATGCCGAGCGACAACTTGTATCTTGAAAAACTCCTTAACGCACTCGTATCTCAAGGCCCCACTGTATCATGCTCTGAAGATTATTATATTTGGATTCAAGTGTTTAATAAAATCAGGGGGAAAAAGAACGGCACCATGCAAGGTTTGCATTTCAATGCTTAGAGACACAACTACCACATCATCTGACTTCATCAGTCACTAACCCATAGAGACAGGTAAGTTCACTTGATCTTTAGCTAACTGATAGCTGGCCAAACTTTAGCTAAGCTTCATGTCGGTTGTGTGTTTAATTGGGGAAAAAAACCCAAACTATTAATACTAATCAGTAATTAAGTAATAGACAAACTAATATGAAGACTGGTTTGGGACCATGAAAAAAAAAAACGTATTGTGAATGAGTACAGACTAACACACGTGGGTCCTACAGATACTGAGTGCGAAGTGGCTAATGTGTGTATGGAAATATGTTGTGACTGATCTAGATTGTATGATTTGAGTTAGGACTTGCTTAATCCAAATAACGACTAATTTAGCGGGGACGTCAATTGACCTGCTTCATTTTCCCCCCACAGTAACGTAGGACTTGCTTGAATTTTGACGAGGAATACTTTAACCTCGCTCATATCGTTAGCCTAATAGCATAAGTACCATGGTCATTTTTAACTTACTGACACAACAGCAATCAAAAATACCAATTTTCTTACGAAAAACGGTCTGTGTAAATTCTCAGTCCTCGAGGTCATAGCAATCAAGGTGACTGGACTATTCTTGTTTGTTGAAAATGTTGTTTTTTGCTTGTTTCGTTAAAACATTACTTGGGCTAAAGGTATGTGACTTAGTCACACCTCGACCTCTTGGTGTAAAAGTGACTTGAGTGTATTGGGAGCCAGCGTGAATCCATACTTGTAAATAAATGACAATTGATGCCATTTGTATCTCGGGTGAAGCGATGCCTCACCATCGATTGTGCAGCTCAGCGGCAGGAGGAATGTGTGAGCGGAACGGCGGGAATGACCGTGACAAGCAATTGGAGAGGATTAGCGTGACAGTGTTTGCAAACAGAGGCGCTGGGCTAGCGGGCACTTTGGCTGTCTTACATAAAAGAAATCATGGATTGAATTGATGATGTGTCGCTCTCGCAGCGTAAATACTGTAAGCTGCTGGTGGGCACAGCCCCGCCTCGCTGTGAAAACCTGACAGGACAACCTCGCTTTTTGTTTTGCATTTTTTACACAAGCTGCGATATTTGTGCCGTGGGACGGATGTCGAAAGCAGGGGTTCTCAAACCTTTTAGGTCCAGGGACCCCTGACAGGGGAGGAATTTCTGTAAGGAACCCTGCATAATCCTAGTTAAACCACATCTTCACCTTAATGCCATTAGAAATGGAAAGTTGCCTATTTTAAGGGGTTTTCTCAAGAAAACAAAGTGGCAATCTTTATGAAAATAAAGTCAGAACTTCTTAAGAGAAAATCGCAAGCTTCACGTGAATAATTGCAGCACACAAAAAGCCGAAATAAGTACAGGAATAAAGTTGAATTTTTTGCAAGAAAAAAAAAAGTAGGAATCTAGACGGGAATAAAGTCATATTTTCTCAAGAAAGGAATGTGAGAATCTATGAGAATAAAGTCATACTTTCAAAAAAACAAAACAAAAAAAAAGCAGAATCTTTACGAAATTAAAGTCATATTTTTGAAAGAAATAAAAGGTAACATTTTTGAGAGAATAATGTCAGATTTTTAAAAGAACAAAATGGAACTCTTTACAAGAATAAAGTTAAATATTTTCAAGAAAATATTCTGAATCTTTATAAAAATAAATTCATATTTTTTCAAGAAAAAATAGCCAGAATCCTTATGAGAAAAAAACCCCTTATTTTTCTCAAGAAGAAAAAAGTCTAAATGGGTAGGACAATAAAGTCATATTTTTGCGAGACTGCAACTTTATTGCAGTCTCACAAAAGAAAAAAAAAAGTCCAAATCTTTACAAGAACAAATACGTTTGTAACCATTCCACACTTGTTGGCAATAAAGGGAGAAGACAGGATGTCCGCTTTTCAGTTTGTGCGTCTTTTAATTGCAATTTCTTCAAATTTCGCATTTGCGTTCACCTTACATCTAATTCCTAGCAGGTGTAGACTGTGTATTTGCGTGACAGAGGATATCAAAATGACAGAGGATATCAAAATGACTATCAAAAGGATCTTGGGAAATGTAGTTCTAATAGTACGATCAAACTAATTACATCCGCATAACATCTCTCTACACAACACACATTACTACACATTCTTATGTTAAAGGCAGTTTAACAAGGGAAGAACGTCAAGTGAATTTCAACTTTGTTCTCGTAATATTCCGCCTTTTATTTTGAAAATACGCCTTTATTCCTCTAAAAATTGGAATATATTCTGGAAAAAATACAACTTTATTCTTGTGATAACATCTTTTACTGTGCTTTGATTGAAAAAAAACAAATAAACAAACAAAAAAAACTATCCACGCATGTCCCAATCTTATCAGAGCACTTTTTTAAATGATACCACATAATAATCTATTGCAAATTCTTTTTGCAGACCCCCAAACTACGGTGCGCAGACCCCTGCGGTCCGAGGACCCCAGTTTGAGAACCACTGGTTATAAAGCGTCACACATTCAAACAACACACACACACACGTCAACCTTCACTTGGGTATCTCCCTGATGCTCGTTTACCTTTGGCCGGCGGACACGGTGTCGGGCCGCGGGCCACCGAGGAGCCTCGCCAACGCCGCTCGAGTCCAACAGCCTTATGCAGTTTGCATGATAAAAAGGCTTGTGAGCGCACAAGTTCCAGTTAAAGGTTTAGCTGCAGTCACGGTGGCCGACGTACGTGACCTGAACCGGGTCGGGCGGAACTCGTGCAGCCTCAGGGCCGCATGGGCGTCCTTTTAGGCTGGGTTCAGATGTGCGATGTGGGGCCTGAAATGAGCAAGACGTAAGGGGGGTGGGACTCAAAAATGAGACTTTTACACCTTTAAGACTGCAAACAGATCATGGAACAGAATCAAACACCGTCATGGATGAATTTTTTTCCTTCAAAATTATAAGTCTCAAAGTATTCACAGCACTTCACTTTTCCCACATTTTGACAACAAAGTACAAAAAATAAGACTTTGCTAAAAGAAGACAAACTATTGATGTTGCATTTTCATGAGAAAGCAGTTACTGATGCACTTTACTCAAAGGAAGACAAAAAAACTAATTTTGCACATCCTCAAAAAGATACACAATTATTGTTACAAAACCCTAAAAGAACAAAAAAAAAACAACAACCTTATTTTTCCACTTTATAAACGAAGAAAACTATTGATGTTGGCACTTCCATAAAAGAAAGACAAAACTACTTATTTTACACTTCCTTAAAAAGAAGGCGAATTTTGATGCTGCACTTTCCCAAAGAGAGAAAAACTATTGATGTTTTACATTCCTAAAAAGAAGACAATCCATTCATGCTGCACTTCCTTAAGATGAAGACAAAATATTGATTTTTCACTTTTCTACAAAAAATAAATAAATAAATTGTTGCTGGCCTTTTCTAAAAAGAAAACTATTGATAAACTTTTCTAAACAAAAGATGTTTCACTTTCCTTTAAAAAAAGACTAGATATTGATTTTGCACTTTCTTAAAAAGAAAAAGGAGTAAAAATTAAAATGAAAAATAAACACTCCAGTTACAGATACCCAAAATTTAAGGTAAAATATTTACTTGACACCTGGCTTATTGTATACATTGTTTTGTTTATTTCAGTAACTTTCATTTACTGGATGGCCCGCAGTTACGAAAAAATAAATAAATATTTTTCTCATGTTGTCATTATGGTGTAATGTGTGTAGAATTTTGAGGGGGGGGGGGGGGGGAATGAATGTATTCCATTTTGGAATAAGGCTGTAAAAGTGAAGCGCTGCGAATGCTTTCAGATCTACTGCATGTTCTTACTAAGCAGGCTGTGATTATGGTAATCCCTTTCTTTGTGGCGGCCCAGCAAATTGCCTTTTTAAATGGCACTTTGCAAAGAGTCTGACACTGACACCGCGGCTACGCTAGGATGCCTTCATTTTCACTCCTTCCGTCACATTTTAGCACTCCCAGTCTCACCCGTCCGCTGGGGTGCAAAGACTGTGTAACACATAGTAAGTCTATTTTATTTATACTGTACTTCTCACAGAGAGGACTCACATATTGCGTTCCATGGTGAAAATACAATCAATCAATTAGACTGTGTGAACTGTGTATATAGCACTTTTCATACATTAAAAGTGCTTTAACACAATAAAAGCAAGCAAACAAACCCAATGCCACCGACACACACACAAACAAATGCGCATATATTCACACACAAAGCAATTCCCTCACACACAACGTTGTAACCAGATATTTACTGTACATACACTATATAAAAAGACACTATTTTTTCTCACGATCTGAAATTCGATCAGATTAAACTTTTACTCTTTTAGCTCAATTAGGATTATCAAAATGATTTCTGTGTGTGTGTGTGTGTGTGTGTGTGTGTGTGTGTGCGAGCGGGTGTGAAGTTGCGTGTGCGTTGGCCTGGAACTGACCTGGTTCGGAGGGGAAAACGTTCCTCAGCTGCTCGATGACCTCCTGGAGCTGCAGCACAGTGTCCTGCTCGTGCTCCATGTCGTCGCCTGACAGACACGCGCGCGCACACACACACACAGACACACACACACACACACACACACAGTTCCAGCACTGGGGGGCACAGGGAGGTTGTGGGGTGGGTCAAATATATGCAGGGTTCGTACACTTTTTTAGCAAAAGGTTTCCATGACTTTTCCCAAATCTTTCCCTTAATTTCCAAAACCGAAAGATTTGAACATTTACAGTAAGTCAAGCGCATCGTTGCACTTCTTTGCCAATTTGAATTGTAATAATGAATAATGTTAAAATAAAAATTATTTCATTTTTTGTTTTATGCATCTTAAATATTACCCACACAATATTTACATTACCTATCCAAAACGTTATTATAATATATATATATATATATATATATATATATATATATATATATATATATATATATATATATATATATATAGCCAATCGCAGAGCACATACAAACAAACAACCATTTGCACTCACATTCACACCTACGGGCAATTTAGAGTTGTCAATGAACCTACCAAGCATGTTTTTGGGATGTGGGAGGAAACCGGAGTTCCCGGAGAAAACCCACGCAGGCACGGCGAGAACATGCAAACTCCACACAGGCGGGGCCGAGAATTGAACCCCGCTCCTCAGAACTGTGAGGCTGACGCTCTAACAAGTCGTTCACCGTGCCGCCCAAATGCATTCTTAATTTACATAACTTTTTGGTTTTTTCATGACTGTGCAAAACCTGTATATTGGCGGTCTTGACCAACCTGCTGCTTCCGTGTCAGTGGTGTCTCTGCTGACCGCCCCCCCATGGAGCCCCCCTCCAGACACTGGCGAGGACAAGGTCGACGGTTCTGAACCGTTGGCCTCTGAATCTTCTTTGGGCTGTGAGGACACACAAACACGCACGCGCACATTCATTATTGTCATAATAATTTAAACGAGAAAGGCACTCAGTGGAGCAAGGCCTCCTGCAATGCACAAAATACGGAAAGTATTCAGACCCCTTTAAATGTTTTCACTCTTTGTTATACTGCATCATTTAAGTTCCTTTTTTTACACAGCACCCCATATTGAATTGCAGATTTATTAAAAAAGAAAGCCATGAGTCTTTTTGGGAATGCTGCGACAATTTTCTTCACACCTGGATTTGGGGATCGTCTGCCATTCCTCCTTGCAGATCCTCTCCAGTTCAGTTAAAAAAGAAAAACTGAAATATCACACACTCACAAGTATTCAGACCCTTTGCTCTGTATTTAGTAGAACCCTTTTGAGCTAATGCAGCCATGAGTATTT